>NC_045544.1:10396236-10541236 GCF_009769535.1 Thamnophis elegans
GGTGGCAAGCCACCCTCAAAGGAGCCCACACCACAGAGTAGGTCAAACAGTTTTTGAAACACACCATGCTTACATGGGAAATAAGACATTTCAGGTAAAAAAATTGCAGGAAGAAAAAAAAAGATCATATTACCTTCAGGTGATCAATGGGATCTGATTCACTTCCATTAAAAGCCATCCACCACACAAATAATCAGGTAATAATACTGGGGAGGGGGACTACAAGTTGGAAGAATGTCTCCACTCTGTAGCAAGTGAAGAATGCAGGATGTATTTTTTAAAATAATAGAAATAAAGGAAGACTGGCTGCCTTAATATTCAAGACAATTCCCCCAACACAAGGAATTCTCACCTCTCTCCTGTTCATTACCTTGATTGCCCTTCCTATTCACCAAAGGAACCAAAAATAAAAAGAAACAAATGTTTGTTAGCTCTAGGCATTCTTTAAAAAATGTAACTGCTTTGTAGATGGGGAATTAGTTACAGCCTAATTTTAAGCATATTTACTCAGAATAAATGTTGTGAAATATGTAGCATTTGGAGGGATAATTAAATTAATCATGACAAAATTTAACTTTGTGTTTATGAGACAAAACACCCATTTTTTATTTTAAAAAATGCAACGTTCTTTTCAAATCTGCAGTCACTGCTTTCAGTCTGAATGGAGGCTGTTATATAAAAGTATCAACAAGGCTGTATTGGCTACGAGGAGTAGGACTTCTTGGAGTTGTAGCTCAGCAACATCTGGAGAGCCAGATGTTTTACTTTTTTTTAGCACAGAATACAGCCTCTATATACAATCCTGAAAGACACAGCAATGGAATTCCACCATAAACATTTTGGTTTGAGTTCATACAACATGCTTAACTAGATGAAGCAACTGCATTTGCAACAATGGGCTATGGATGGTTAGTTTTTTATGAACCTAGATACTGTAGATTGTCATGATGAAATAAGTGCCCCCCCCAAAGTTGCTTGTTGTAATTTCAGTCACAAAAAGAAATTTGGATCATCGTCTGCATTTCTACTTGTCATACACTAAAAGCTAACTTTGTGTTCCCATTTTAATGTAAAATGTCTCATCTCAAATCAGGTACCTTAAATGCTCTCTAGGCCTTTGCAAATCATTGTTGATGTACCAGTGAGGTTTCTTACCTTACAGAGACATTTTACAAGGTCCTAAGAAATATCTAGGGACGTGGTGGCTCAGTGGCTAAGATGCTGAGCTTGTCGATCAGAAAGGTTGGCAGTTCGGCAGTTCAAATCCTTAGTGCTGCGTAATGGAGCGAGCTCTCCTTACTTGTCCCCAGCTTCTGCCAACCTAGCAGTTCGAAAGCACGTAAAAATGCAAGTAGAAAAATAGGGACCACTTTTGGTGGGAAGGTAACAGGGTTCCGCGAGCCTTCACATTTAGTCATGCCAGTCACATGACCACGAAGACGTCTTCAGACAGTGCTGGCTCTTCGGCTTTGAAATGAGTACCGCCCCCTAGAGTCAGAAATGACTAACATGCATTTGCGAGGGGAACCTTTACCTTTATCTAAAAAATGTCTTAGATCAGGGATTTCCAAACTTGGCAACTTTATGACTTGTAGACTTCAGCTCTCAGAATTCCTCAACTAGTCATGATTGTCTTGTTAATATAGTTTGTGTCAGCCTTGCTTTTCTACTTGCTTTTGGCTGCCATTGAAACGGGGAGGGGGGCATGGTATTTGGGTGGGAAGTATTCAGTACAAGAGTGATTATAAAAAGGGAGTTGTTCTCACCATCTAAAAAAGAGCCGAGGTGGCGCAGTGGTTAAATGCAGCACTGCAGGCTACTTCAGCTGACTGCAGTTCTGCAGTTCGGCTGTTCAAATCTCACCGGCTCAGGGTTGACTCAGCCTTCCATCCTTCCGAGGTGGGTAAAATGAGGACCCGGATTGTTGTTGGGGGCAATATGCTGACTCTGTAAACCGCTTAGGAGGGTGGAAAGCCCTATGAAGCGGTATATAAGTCTAACTGCTATTGCTATTGCTATTGCTATCTACTGCGCATGCTGCAGATAGTGGATTTGCCGCCAAGGCCAACTGTCCGGCAAACCAACCTGATGATGCTTTTTGAAGATGGAACCCACATGACACCTGGGATGTGCGGATTGGACTATGCGATGGGGTTACCAGGAGAGGGAGTTGGGTCACATATTGATATCTATGATTATGTGCGCTTTTGCCTCAGATCTTGCTTTGCCTAGCTGCTATCTACTCATGATCAGTAGAAGTACTCTTAATTCTGCAATTCTGGAGTTGAGTGGTTTCTTTCTTGGTTACTGAGGGAGGCTACCGTGACATTTTGTTTTCTCGTAATAGTTATTTTTTTAAAAAAATATTTATACTGAACCGAATACAAGGTTGAAAAATGGCTTGCAAATGCTGGTGGTATAACAACATATTAGTATGGACAGATCAAATAACTTCTATGACCCGAATGACTAAGTGGGAAGAATTCCTAACAGACCTTCTTTGAGACGGTTAAGATGCCTCACTATCTTTCTCCTTCCTTTCCTTACTTAACTGAACACTTGTACTTGATAAAAAGGTAATTGTCCTTAGCAGATGGATCTATGGAAATGTGGAAATTAATTTGAATGTATTATGTAAGTTGCAGGTGAGCAAATACAATGTTAATTTTTGAATAATTTACAGCGCTGCAAGGCAAGTCACATAACTACATTTTGATGGATCTACTTTTGGTGAGATGATAACTCTGAGGCCTCTGGGACAGAGAGAATGAGACCTTCTTCATTTAATAATTCAATGGACATGAACAGCTTCATGCACCTCAATAGGTTTGTTTGTTTTTACAGGACTGTTTCTGTAATTTAGTTGTAGAATTTGTGATGTCTCAAAGGTTGAAAACTGATATGATGACTCAGTAATGGTTGAGGGTTTTTTTTTTTTTTTTTGAAATCTTTGGAATACTCTCAGTATTTCAAAGACTGGAATTATAAAGGTAGGTAGCACTCCAAATAATGGTTTTTTGAATATTGATGATAGTTGATGGAAAAGTTTGCAGACTCAAATGTATGACAGATCTTAAATATATTATATTATATATATTTATTATATTATATTATTTATATATATTATATTATATTATATTATATTATATTATTATTATATTATTTATATTATATTATATTATTTATTATATTATATTATATTATTTATATATATTATATTATATTATATTATATATATTTATTAATTTATTAATATATTAATTATATTATTTATTATATTATATATATATATTATATTATATATATATATTATATATTATATATTATATTATATTATATTATATTAATTTATATATTATATATATTATATTATATTATATATATATAATTATATATATTATATTTATTATTTTAGTATAGTATAGTATAGTATAGTATAGTATAGTATATAGTATAGTATAGTATAGTATGTATAGTATAGTATAGTGTTCTGACCCCTCCTCCGTCCAGTAACGAAAGCCAAGACAAGCTTAATTAGATTGTACTTTAATAACAAGACCAGAATCTTGGTGGCTGAAAGCCAAGCAAACAAACAGATAAGGACCTTGGAGCAGTCCGACAAACCTTGCCAGCAATTCAGACAAACCGTGGCAGCAATCCAGCCTGCCAAGTTAGTTACGTTCTCCTTAGTCAATGTGTTGACTTCTGTAAGAAGGGCGTGTCACAAGCAGTTTTTTATAGTCTGGAGAGGAGCCTAGTGACCACCAGCTGAGCGCAATTACCTCCTGTAATTGCGTAATTGTTCTTGACACAGAGTAGCTCTTCGATGGTATGCATCCAGGAACAACTCACTGCTGGTTTCTGGACCACTCTCCCTTGTCTCCTCCCCACTGGTCCAAGGCTCAGGCGCCACCTGGTGGCCAACCAGTTTCTCTGTGCCCTGCTCAGAGTCGGAACCCTGTCCAGGGTCTTCCACATCCTCCAGGGCCGACTCCGAAACTGTTGGAGTCTGGTGGCAGCTCCAACGGCTCCTGCTGGGCCACAACAGTATAGTATAGTATAGTATAGTATAGTATAGTATAGTATAGTACAGTATAGTACAGTATAGTACAGTATAGCAGTATTGTAACAATAGAGTAGAGTAGAATAGAACATAGCAAAGCAAAGCAAAGTATAGTTAGAGTAGAGTAGAACAGAACAGAAAATAGTATAGTATTAGTTATTTGTTGTGGCCCAACAGTGGCCGGCTGAGCTGTTGGTGGACTCTGACAGCAATGAATATTATGGGGCCCTAGAGGTTGAGGAAGACTTGGGGGTGGTGTGTTCAGAGTCAGAGCAAGGACTAGAGAGGCCTGTTGACCACCAGATGGTGTCTGAGTCAGGGAGCAGTGAGGAGGAACTGAGGGATGCTGTCCCTGATGTATGTATGCGTAGGGCTGAGAAGAGGAGGGAGCAGCTTTGGAAAAAGGCTCATAGAAGGAAATAGGAAACAGGTGGCTACTGATTGGCCCCTCCCAGAGAGCTTATAGATGGGGCAATTGGAAGTAAATTTTGCAGGAAACAACAGTTTGCTAATCCAGGTGTAGCGAAAGTTTGCAGAATTCCGTGAGTTCAGGTCTTGTCTTCCAAGAGATAATTTTCTGGGCTCTTAGCCAAGGGTTTGCTTATCTCCCTCCTTAGACATGGCAGACAAGCAAGCTGGCATCAGTATAAATTAGAGACTTGGGACAGAACAGTTATCATATCATATCATCATATAATATCATATATCTCATAGAGCATAGAGCACAATTAATTGTGCAGTGGTTAGAATGCAGTACTGCAGGCTACTCTTGCTGGCTGTCTTCAATTTGGCAGTTCAAATCTCATCAGACTGAAGGTTGACTCAGCCTGCCATCCTTCCGAGGTGGGTAAAATGATGACCCAGATTGTTGGGGGCAATATGCTGACTCTGTCAACCACTTAGAGAGGGCACTGTGAAGTGGTTTATAAGTCTAAATGCTATTGCTATTATATTATATTACTAATGCTATGCTATGCTATACTATGATATAATACTATATATTGATACACACACACACACACACACACACACACTCACACACACACTCACACACACATACACACACACACACACACACACACACACACAGTGTATATAAATAAAGCTGTCTGAAATTGAAAATGTATCTGAGCATTATTCAACTACCAGAACTAAAGCTTGGGCTTTATTAATCTGCTGGAGCTTTTTGACAATAATTAAAAGGCAACAGATGCTAATTTTCAGATGTTGTATGGAAATGGAGGTTTATATTAATAGCCCTTTGCGGGGGGAATTACTTATGTAAAAGAGCAAAAATACTTTGAAAGAAATTAAAATGGCTATCTTAAATTGCATAAAAATGCACTTTTGTTTAAGATGGTACTCACTAATGTAACCCATTGATAATGATAGGGTTTACTTCCAAGTAAACATTGGAAGTAACTGCAAAGTGATGGAAATACAGTAGTCCTCGACTTACAACCATTCATTTCGTGACTGTGTGAAGTTATAACAGCACCGGAAAAAAATGACATGACCAGTTTTCACACAATCACTGTAGCATCCCCATGATCATGTAATCAAAAATTGGACTCTTGGCAACTGGACAATTGCAGTGTCCCAGGTTCATGTGATCACCTGTTGTGACCTTCTGACAAGCAAAGTCAATGGGGAAGTCAGATTCACTTAAATAACTTACTAACTCAATAACTTTGTAAAACAAAATAATAAACGATTATGGCTTCCATTGCATTATGATGATGAATGAAATTAATTAACGTATGCATCAGTGGTGGGATTCAGCCGGTTCGCACCTATCCGGGAGAACCGGTTGGTAACTTTCTAAGCAATTCGGAGAACTGGTTGTTGGAAGAAATCTTTTGTTGTTTTTCCCACTTTACAGGGCTAATCCTGTAAGGAAGGCAGGAAGGAAACATTTTGGTGTTGTTTCTAGCCTCATCTTTATTGACCTGCTTACAGAAACTGCCTCTCCGGTTAACCCTTATTACATTGTAACAGCTAAAGCGAAGCGCCCATTGACCTGAGTGACATTGACTTGGCCACGCCTACATGATCACATGACCACCGAGCACTGCCTACCCAGCTGGTCATTAGGCAGAGAACTGGTTGGTAAATTATTTGAAACCTACCACTGGTATGCATCTACCTAATGAGTACACTTGTACAATTTCTCCTACTGGTCCATATTTGCCCATCTGAATCTTTGGATTGAGACAAAACTAGTGAAAGTTATATCCAACATCAATGGAACCAACTTCGATCTGCCTACTTCCCAAAGATCGGCAACTCCATCAAGAATAATTTATTGGCATCAGTTCAGTGATAATTCATTGGAAGCAAGTAGGACCAAAGAGTCAGATATGGTATTTTGGTACAAAGGAGTAGAATGTGTGTCCAGCCTTTTTTCTGTCTATGACAAAGGACTGTTTTAGTTCCTGTTTAGAAACTGATTCATCTGTTATTTTTTGTTTTATTAAAGTACTCTTTTCTTAGGATCAAAAACTGGCTGGAGGCAATAACAGGGGTTAAAATAGAATGAAACCTGAGGTTTTTTTTATTAGGAATTATGTCCGTGAAATAAAAAAAGAAATCCAATATTTAATACTACATATACTTACAGTGGCAAGAAAGATTATGGACTGTGCCGAAATGGATAAACTAACTAAAGAAATCCAGGGAAAGGAAGAATCAGAATTCTACCAGATATGGGATAAATGGTATAGGTGGATGGACGAAAGAAACAAAAATCAATGAAAGAATATAACAACACTCAAAAATAATAGTTATGAGTAAAATAAGAGGGTTAAGAATGGTGAAATCTAAATGAAATACAATAGAAGGGGAAATAATATAAGGTGAGCGATATCGATTGATGATTGCTATTATAAAGAACAGGAAGCTCCTGTTCGCACTTGTATTGTATAAATGTGGTGTACGTCTAATTTGTGTGTATGTGTGTGTATTTACATGTTTGTTAATAAAAATCTTTAAAAAAAATAAAGTACCCTTTTCTTGCTTCATTCTATTGAGTGAACTTGAGAATTCTATTTAAAAAATAATGCTTGAAAGAAAAGTATTAATTTAAATCATGCATTAGTTACAAGCTTTTAACTAATTAATTTAAACCCAACGCCACTACCTTTTTTATGTTAAATGGTTTGGTTATACATCTTATTTATTTACATGATTGGTTTTCTGACTTCACTTTATTGTAATATGCATATAGTGCCCGAGATTTTGTGTTTCCTTCAAGGCATTAATTAATTTGAATTAAACATTGATAAATAGAGAAACTATTACAGGAAAGCTAGACGAATAAAAAAAAATAAAGTCAAAATATTGACTTCCACAGCTTTGGATTAAAAAAAACACGTTCTAAATAGTAGCAGCTTGAGTGAGTGGAAGGAAGCATTTGTATCTCCCCCCACCCCGGAAATTTCTTTCTTCTTCATTCATTTCCCACAACTCTTATAAAACAATTTTTGAAATTCTGACATGGGTAACTAACTGGCAGACTGAAATAAAATATAAGAGCGTTCTAGAGAAATGCAGAAATTCCACAAGGACAACACACTTGGGTAAATTGCGCAAGGTAAATTTGAGAGTTTAATTCTGGGGCCCAAGTTTTATATGCTATACTTTTATTAGGCCACCTTGCAAATTCAGCAAAAAATAATTAGGCGCCTGAAATTCTCCGCTGTGCCTGAGGTAGCACAGCACTAACAAGATAAGTGGAAGTGTTAACTCCAGAATGCAAGCTAGCTGTGAAGGATTATACTAAGCATCTGGGAGCTGTTAACATTAGCACTGGGACCCCAAGTTTTTCAGATAACAGTTAAGCTAAAATAATTTAGCTATGGCTTTGTAAATTCTCTGTTTTAAGCAAAGGGTCTATAAGTAAAAAAAAAGTATAATCTTGTTTTATCCATCAGTTTCCCTGATTGAGATGGCAATCCTGCCTCCCTATGCCAATATCAGCCCTTTGAGGTTCTCCAGATTTGGAAACAGACTCCACAAGAAGAAAATACCTATTTATTGAGATAGGCTGTATTAACAGAACGTGCAGGTTTGATGTGGCCCTTGCCTTCCTTCCTCTTCCTTCCTTCCTTCCTTCCTCTCCTTCCTTCCTTCCTTCCTTCTTCCTTCCTTCCTTCCCCCTCTTTTATTCCAGTGGGTTATGGAGGAAGCAATCTTTTAATTCTACCTTTTTTTCACAGGGTTGAAGAAATCCTTCTGCCTTTTTTTTTCTGGGACTGCTTCCAGAATTATTATTTTCAACACCATACTAGATGAATGACTACATCTTGCCTGGATTCATTGCTGCCTCTCCATCAGCAAAAGCCCCCACAATTGCTTCTTAGCCAAGCATATTATCAAGCTTAGTAAAACAGAATAACAGAGTTGGAAGGGACCTTGGAAGTCTTCTAGTCCAACCCCCTGCTCAGCTAGAAGATTCTGTACCATTTCAAGACAAATGGATGTCTGATCTCTTCTTAAAACCCTTTCAGTGTTGGAGAACCCACAACTTCTGAAGGCAAAGCCACTCCAGGGATTAATGGTTCTCTCTGTCAGGAATAGCAATAGCAATAGCAGTTAGACTTATATACCACTTCATAGGGCTTTCAGCCCTCTCTAAGCGGTTTACAGAGTCAGCATATCGCCCCCAACAATCCGGGTCCTCATTTTACCCACCTCAGAAGGATGGAAGGCTGACTCAACCCTGAGCCGGTGAGATTTGAACAGCCGAACTGCAGAACTGCAGTCAGCTGAAGTAGCCTGCAGTGCTGCATTTAACCACTGCACCACCTCGGCACTAAGAAGTTTCTTCTTAGTTCTAGGTTGCTTTTCAACCCAACACACAACATCCCAATCGAGGGAGGTGGTTCCTAAATTAGAATCAAGCATGCCATAATTCTAGCCCAGATTGCTTCAAGCTAAATGCCAGGGCATCAACCTTTGTAAAAACTGTTATTATTTTTGCTGGCTCATAATATGCAAATGGAGAAAAGAATGTTCCTAACTTTGGCTGAAACTTCCCATCTTCCTTGCTGCTTTTAATTATGCTCTACTGCAAGATAGTTATTATTTCCAGGATTATTGTAGCATGGTATAAATCAGGAGTCCCCAACCCCTGAGCTGCCGCCCACTATCAGGTTATGGTCTATTCGGAATTGGATCTATTTGGAATTGGGTCAGAATTGTGGATGGCTGGAGCATGAATGTATGCACGTGTGCAACTCAATTTACACAAGCAACAGGCCAGTGGGCATTTGTGCATATGTGCACCAGCCCACCATTAAGTGCACAGCTGCACGCCAGCCCACCATTCACACAGCTCAGTTCTCCTCTCCTCTCCCCTCTCAACTGGGAAACCAAGCTGCAAAGATTGGGGTCCACTGGTATGAACCACATCATCTAATATTACTGGTAGAACTTGACATGCTGATGTAGTAGCCAGCTGCTCTAGTAATTTTGGCTGTAACATTCCAACCTGAGGACTTGACTCAACGGTGCTTTCTCCTATAGATTATTATGGGGCAGCATCTGCCGGACTGAAGATCAATATCAGAAATGCGTAACGTGCCACAGAGACAACCAGACAGATAACCAATGGTCACAAGTCACTAGTAAAACAGTCCATCTTTCTCACAAATTCATGCACATAACAAAGGAGGGAGGATTGCAGTTTGAACTGCCTGCACAGCAGAGGTGGGTTGCTACCAGTTCACACTGGTTCAGGTGAGCTGATAGTGGAAATGGCAACTGGGTCCTGAAAGGGACAGCAAGCTCGCCAGGCTCCCGAACCTGTTCCCCCGATTGCCAGCATGTTTTTTTTTTTTTACATTTTTAATGTTCTGTGCATGCGGAGACGTATTTAGAGGCAACTGCGCAAATCACACATGTGTTACAGAAAATGACAGGCTTTAGACTTCTCAGGATACAGGAAAAGTTTATTTGGCAGCCAGGTTCAGAAAGCTAGCCCATGGCTTAGCATTGCAAGTTCTGAACAACTTTAATTATCAGAAGCACAGCATTCTTATACATTCTCGAAAGCATTGCAACACGGAAATACTTAACACATTTCTTAGTGGTTACCTTGAGGAGAAAACCTTATAAGGAGATGGGGTCTTACTTCTCCTTTTGTTTCAGGTATGGCTTATGTGTTATTAACGAACTTTAATTGAACTTTGTGGTTTGGACTTTTAACACAAGTTGTGACATAGGGACGTTGGCGAGAACATCCTGTTGTTAGTGAATGGGGACACTTCCTTTAAGTAACTTCTAACTGTCCCTGTTATTCTATTGCAAGTTCCAACTCTTGTCTATGTGACTTTTAATATAGAAGCAAAAGGGTTCTAAGAGGCTGTCCAGCCTGACCCAGTAGGTTTCACACTTAATGTCCAAATCTCACTTTACGGCTGCTTTACGTGCACAGAACTGGCAGTAACTCTGGAAGAAACCCACGCGGCTGCACAGTATGTCCCCTTTGTACATCAGAATCTCAAATCATGTATTCATATTCTCCTATTTTAAAGTTATACTGTGTGGCTGTGAGTGAACCAACATGCCCTGCAACCAAACTACGCTTGGAAGGATTGGTTTAATATTTGCCAATGAGCACCTCACACCACACAGAGTTGTTATTTGTTAGATATTGTGTGCATTTTTTTCAGACTGCATGGAGGATTTCCATTGGAAAGACCACCATAGCAAAGAAACAGTTGACTGTTTTTTTTTTCCTTAATGCAGGGTCTTCACTATTTAGGTTGTGATTTGGAGACACACTTTACCAATAAGAGAGCAGGTGACTGTATCTGTGTAACTCAGGAGTTAAAATGCAGTGGTGTACATTTTGCACAGTTTGGCATACAAGGCACTGTGAAAACTGTAGCCGATATAGAGGCCTCTCTTAGCCAGAGGTACTTCTTTTTGTACTTATGGCCATCCAAACAGTTTCCATAAATTTTTAAGACTTTTATTCCCCAGGCGGGGTGTAGCAGAAATTGAAAAAGGCTTTATATGGAATCTCAGCAAAGTTGGAACTTATTTCTAATACCTCTATAGACTCTCTTGAAACTCTACAGGGTGTAATCACTTCTTTATCAAAAGATAGTCTTACATAACGGTAAAGATTTGTTAACAGCAGCCCAAGGGGAATCAAGGTTTTTCAGATAACAGTTAAGCTAAAACAATAATTTAGCTGCAGATTCCTAGTCTTTTCGTTTTAAGTAAAAAAAAGAAAAGCTCAATTGTAAAGAAAAGTGTGGAGTCATTTTAACCACTCTTTAACATATACTTTAATATGCATATGAATCAGAGGTGGGTTCCTACCAGTTCGCACCTATTTGGTAGAACCGGTTCGTCAAATCTACCGAACCGGTTAGAAGACGTTCCACTAGTGGACCCGGAAAGCAGGCCACACCTACAGAAGAGGTTCCAAATTTTTTTGAAACCCACCACTGATCCTTGGATATGATTATTCTACACTATCATGCTCATATTTATAAAACTCAGGGCCTCTGTGAAAGGTAAGGATGACTACTGCGTTTGTGGTGCAATCAGAACATTGAGTGTGTTGAAGTTGTTTTAAGGCAAACTAAATGCCTTTTAAAAAACAAGTTTACATCATATTCTTATGCAGGCCAGTGCTGTGTGTGAGGTAATTTAAGGTGGTTCCGACAAGTGTCGTCGGCATCTTCATATCCGGTCACATGGGCAGCAAGCCACTCCCACAAAGGAGGCCACACCCACAGAGTAAATTCGAACAATTTTTGAAACCCACCACTGATATGAATAAACCCAATCTGTAAGATTAACCTTATCAATTACATTGACTGCAGTGTCTTATTGTATGCTGCTAATTGAAAGTAGCTGAAAAGTAACCAATATATATGAAGATGGTAATTTGCATTAACCTATGAAGAGGACTTTAAACTGCCCCTCCACTCCAGGTTGCCATTTTCAGCCGCCAATATTGTACCTGTCAATAAATCAATCTGTCCTTCCGTTTAAATGTGTCCTGGTTTCCAATTTGAATATACTTCTATCGACGTTTATTTATACTTCAGTGTCTTTGTATTTATTGAGGATACTTTTTCCCATTAGGGAATAATAAATATTTTATTTCATAGTCTAACACTATAAGATTGACTAGTTCTGGTTATAAGATAATGAGTAAAATAAGAAAAAATATTAAAATTAAATATTAAAATAAAAAAATTGTGGGTATGGGGACAAGTTCGTGAACTTTTAACTGGGTGGGATTCGGATGTAATTTCCAGAATTGGGATTAACACAGAAGATGCTGGTAGATGCTGAGAGCCGAGGTGACGCAGTGGTTAAATGCAGCACTGCAGGCTACTTCAGCTGACTGCAGTTCTGCAGTTCGGCTGTTCAAATCTCACTGGCTCAAGGTTGACTCAGCCTTCCATCCTTCCGAGGTGGGTAAAATGAGGACCCAGATTGTTGGGGGCAATATGCTGACTCTGTAAACCGCTTAGAGAGGGCTGAAAGCCCTATGAAGCGGTATATAAGTCTAACTGCTATTGCTATTGCTAGTACAAGATTACTCTGAAGCTTTCTAAGGTTCCAGATTTATAAATTTTTTAGATGCTTTACAAATGTAAACAAATCACTGTCGAGAGAGTCTGTACATTCCACTTATAAAGAGCTTTTGATTTATTATTATTGAAGCCATATTTCAAATGATTTAACTGTTACACTAATTTAATGTCTCAGGTCACTCATTAAGCAAGATTGTCATCCCCATAAAATATGATCTTAACTAAGATACTGGGGCCAATTTTGGACTACTAAAATCTGAATGATCACTATTTGAGCAGCAGAAAGTTAGAGTTTTCTCTCTCTCTTTGCTACCATCGAGTGGATATTCACATTTTTACAGCCCAAAGAAAGTAGCTATAGCCAAGAAGTAAACTAGTTATGCTACATGTAACAAATCAGTAGTTACTAGTTGAATCTGTAGATTAAGAGCAGCAAAGATCAGAAGGGAAGATTCCCACCCAACCACCCACTCAAAAAAATTAAAGAAAAAGATGAACAAAGAGATAGGAAAATTGGAGTTATTGACAGCAGATTGAGCGTGGTTGAAAAAGACAAGAGTGGAATATTGGAATGAGAGATCAACAGACTAGAATTTTACCTCAGATTCCAGAATATAGAAGAAGAAAAGGGAGAAAATTTGGCAGAAGCAATGATAGAAATTCTGGCAGAAGCATCGGTGATAAACAAAGGGAAGATAATGGAAGGAACAGATGAGGGGTTTCGAGCCTTTACAAGATATGCAGTGAATACAAGTTGCCAAGAGATGTCCATATAAGATTACTAAAAAAGCAATTAGAACACAAATACCACAAATGGCAAGAGGTAAAAGATTGTACTACTATTGGATGGATACAGGATGATGTAATGAAATACTATAATAAATATTAATTTGAATTTATTTAAATTTAGAATATTTGCATAAAATGAAGTAATAATAGTTATAGTCAAATAGATGTTGGGGGGAGGGGGTAAAATAAGAAAAAAGAACGCGAACAAAACAATACCACAATTTAAACACTCAACAACCATACCATTCGAGGGGGGGACAAAAACTCGTTAGCCCCAGGCCTGTCGGAACAGCCAGGTTTTAAGGGCTTTGCGGAAGGCCTGGAGGGTGGTGAGGGTCCGAATCTCCACGGGGAGCTCGTTTGTAGAGTATCTCACATCAAATGAGGTAATAAAAGTTATAGTCAAATAGATGTTTAAGAATGATAATAATTGTATACATATATATCACATTGATAATATGAGACTCTATATAAATTGTGAAGACTATGATGAGGATGTCCAAAGGTTTTGTAACCAATCGACACACTGTACGAAACTGGAAGATTGTTTTATGTTTGTCTGTGCTTGTTTGTTTAAAAATAAAAATTATAATAACAAAAAAGAACTGCAACCACTGTTCATCCTCCTTCCTATCAGAGGTGGTATTCAGCCAGTTCGGATCAGTTCTGGCGAACCAATAGTGGAAATTTTGAGTAGTTTGCAGAACCAGCAAATGCCATTTCTGGCTGGCCCCACCCTCCTGCTCCTGCCATTCCCTGTCCTATATTCCCTTGTTTTTTAGCTCAGTTGATTCTCGTTGCAGAGCGAATTGCTGTGCCTCAGCTGAGCTAAACAGCAGCTCAACTCCTGATACCAAGGGCAGTCTTTGAGTGTTGCCAGTGGTGGGATTCAACCAGTACGCACCTATTCAGGAGAACCGGTTGGTAACTTTCTAAGCAGTTCGGAGAACCGGTTGTTGGAAGAAATCTCATTTTGTTTTTTTTTCCACTTTACAGAGCTAATCCTGTAAGGAAGGCAGGAAGGAAACATTCTGGTGTTGTTTCTAGCCTAATCTTTATTGCCCTGCTTACAGAAACTGCCTCTCTGGTTAACCCTTATTACATTGTAACAGTTAAGGTGAAGCGCCCATCAACGTGAGTGATGTTGAGTTGGCCATGCCCCCCCAGTCACATGACCACCAAGCCCCACCTACCCTGCTGGTCACTAGGGCAGAGAACTGGTTGGTAAATTGTTTGAATCCCACCACTGAGTGCTGCTCACATGTGCAAAGCATATGTTAGGTGCCCGTGGAAAGCGTGCTCTCATAGAACCCGTAGGAAAAGATTTGGAATCCTACTGTTGCTTCCAATCCTCCATAGCACTTTTTGTTGGACAACCCATCTAGATGTTCCAGAACTTCATTCTCCTTTTTATTCTTCATTCCACTGTAGATCCGTTTTTCACTACAATTTTCATCTCTGTCACAGCATGTGCACCCTCTCATTAAGATTATATAGTACTACTAATTTACTAATAAAATGCTAACTGACTAATATAAGGTTAATCACCAAAGCATCCTAATATAGTGCTAACATCCTAATATCATTCCAACATTTCTCCCCAAGGGGAGATTGTCTCACCCAGCTTGCTCTGTCAAAAGGTTGTGCTGTAAGCCCCATTTGTCAAGGAATTATTTTTCCTTGTGGGGTCCAGGAAAGGGGCCTTTTCTGCCCTGAGTTTCACCCACTGGAAAATCATGTACCTCAAAGTGAGATCTGTCTCCAAATCTTCATTAAGAAGAAGATCCCACCTCCTCCTGCAGTATTCTGGGTTCTCAAATTATTGATTCTCTGTTCATCTGATATTTACATGTTTTAATATTTTACAATCTTGTTTTTTTATGATGATTGTAAACCTTCTCGAATCGCTTGATAGGGAGATGAGTGTATAAAGTGTATACAAAGAAATAAATAAGCATTCTCTCCTGAACTAACACAAGCTCATTTGCCCGCAGTGACTTGTGTCGTAAACCAAAACAATATTTCAAAGTCAATTCATATATTTAAAAAAAAACACTTTAAAAATTAATTCAAAGATTGCTATTTTCCATAAGCATCGCCTTTTAAGTATATTCTTCCTACTTTGGAGTGTTAGGGATGAAATAATGAAAAGACAAAATAACAGCAGAGTGCAGTTGATACACTGACAGGTTAACTTGCATAGGTCTGGCACTTCATTCCTGCCTGACAAACTTTTCCTGCTTGCCATGGGCTGAAACTATTACATTTTTAAAAGCAATCCTAAATTATTAGGCATTCCCTTCTGACAAATGAGGCTACTGAGTGAATTTATCCCATTAACCTATGAATTCTATAGATTCATGCAATGTTGCAAGCATTATGTGGCTTGTTCGTTTCTTTCTTGGTATTTTGTGCAAACCTTACATTTATAATTTATTCAGTAAATCATGATTAAGCAAATTAGATCTTAGAATCTTGGGTGAGCATTGCCTGGGGCAACAACATTCACTGTGGAGATTAACGTGTGATTAGATTAATTTTTTCCTAACTTGCATAGGTAATTTTATCCTTGAAAGTAAAGGTAGAAAGATAAAATGAGATTAGCAATCTACCAAGTTATAAATCAGAAGCGATTTCATAGGATGGGGAGAAAATATATAATAATAGGACAAGTGGCGTTTTTGACTGACACTTTAAAAATAAAAAAAGTTGTTGACTTGCTGTCTTTGTCACACACTTTTCTGTCAGGGTAGAGCACACAAGGTGCTGTACGCAATAGAAAACACTGAAAATGAAAACAATGAACCAAAAGACGATTGAAATGCAGTGAAGTTCGATTAAAAAGACATTGATTAAAAAAAAACAGCCAGAACCCAAGAACGCAACTTCAGCAGCCAAACCAGTGGTGGGTTTCAAAAATTGTTCGAACCTACTCTGTGGGTGTGGCCTCCTTTGTGGGAGTGGCTTGCCGCCCATGTGACCGGATGGGAGTGGCTTGCTGCCCATGTGACTGGATATGAAGATGCCGATGACACTTGTCAGAACCACCTTAAATTACCTCACACACAGTACTGGCATGCATAAGAATATGATGTAAACTTGTTTTTTAAAAAGCATCTTTGGTTTGCGTTAAAACAACTTCAACACACGCAATGTTCTGATTGCACCACAAACGCAGTAGTCATCCTTACCTTTCACAGAGGCACTGAGTTTTATAAATAGGAGCATGATAGTGTAGAATAATCATATCCAAGGACCAGTGGTGGGTTTCAAAAAAAAAATTGGAATCTCTTCTGTAGGTGTGGCCTGCTTTCCGGGTCCACTGGTGGAACCTCTTCTAACCAGTTGGGTAGATTTGACGAACCAGTTCTACCGAATAGGTGCAAATTGGTAGGAACCCACCTCTGAGCCAAACTAATACTTGCATGAGAAAAGCTTGCTACAAAGAAAATGCATTTGCTCGTCAGTAGAAAGCTAATAGAAAAAGGAATCCTGACCTGTTTTGACAAGTATAGTCAAAGGGAAGAGCAAAGAAATGGAGCATCATTAAACTTTGGTCCATATTAATTTTGAAAAGGGCTGTCCCTTGCTAATGAGGAACATATTCTCTAACAAAAAATGAATAAACAAAGCAGGGAGTAAACCAGGGTGAAATCAACTTTCCTTCACTACTGGTTCATAAATGTTGCACATCAGTGGTGGGATTCAAATAATTTAATAACCGGTTCTCTGCCCTAATGACCAGCAGGGTATGTGGGGCTTGGTGGTCATGTTACTGGGTGGGCAAGGCCAACTCAACATCACTCAAGTCAATGGGTGCTTCGCCTTAGCTATCCCAATGTAATAAGGGTTAACCGGAGAGGCAGTTTCTGTAAGCAGGGCAACAAAGATGAGGCTAGAAACAACACTAGAATGTTTCCTTCCTGCCTTCCTTACAGGATTAGCCCTGTAAAGTGGGGGGAAAAAACAAAAGGAGATTTCTTCCAACAACCGGTTCTCCGAACTGCTTAGAAAGTTACCAACCGGTTCTCCCGAATAGGTGCGAACTGACTGAATCCCACCACTGGTGCGCATGCATCTGTATGCATGCGCAGGACCTTTGATTTTGACGATCAGCTGTGATGCGCAATTTAAAATATCTAGAAAGCAGGAAATCCAACATTTCTTGCTAATATAATTGCGTGTCACAGCTGATCGTCGGAAATACCAGTTCGCCTGAACCGGTAACATGTTTTTTACTACTGGTTCGGTCAAACCGGTAGCATTTTTACTACTGGTTCGGGAGAAACAGTCCAAACTGTTCACCCCTGAAATAAACTGACTCAACAACAGAATCTGACAGAAGAACCAGATGGCATGAACAGAAAGCGGTTGCAAATGTGTTTGGTAGAAGTTAATCCAGGAATGAGTCTTGCTTAGCTCTGGAAGCACAGAAAATAGGGTTTTCTAGGATTTGATCATGATTCAGAAGATGTGCTCAGCTGCTGAATGAGAATGGGTAGAGTATTTGTCTGCTATCTATTAAAATGGCACTGGCAGCTGCTGTAAGGGTCACATTGATGTTAATCGGTTGACTCCTTCAGAATGAAGTGATTGCAGCCAAGAAAATCCTTCCTTATCACTCTGGGTTGCATGATCAGATCCTTAATATGTCCACTTCCCAACCTGACATCTTCAAGATTATGGCAAACTGTTATTTACAGTCCCTGTAAGTCAACAAAAGCTTTGACCAACATATCAGGAAAGCACAGAATGTAGAATAGAATCCACTAGATGAGGCTAAAGAGCAAAAACAGTATATAAAAGTTATATGCTGGGACATGACACTTAATACCAACATTCTTCCTGTTGAGTTCGTTAAGGGAATAAGACGATCCTATCTTGTCTCCTTTGGTGAAGCAACATTAATTTCTGGAAGCAAGAAATGCTTTCCAGCCTAGGAGATAGGAAATTGGTAGTGACATAAAACCACATTATTCACTCTTAATTGTAAGTCTACTGTTCCTATTATTATCGAGTGTTGGCTGAAATGAAAGGAATTGTACTTCATTACATTGATGGGCAACTGGAAGAAATGAAGAGCAGAGGTGGCGCAGTGGTTAAATGCAGCACTGCAGGCTACTTCAGCTGACTGCAGTTCTGCAGTTCGGCTGTTCAAATCTCACCGGCTCAGGGTTGACTCAGCCTTCCATCCTTCCGAGGTGGGTAAAATGAGGACCCGGATTGTTGTTGGGGGCAATATGCTGACTTTGTAAACCGCTTAGAGAGGGCTGAAAGCCCTATGAAGCGGTATATAAGTCTAACTGCTATTGCTATAGTGTCGAAGTACAGTTTGCTTCTGCAGGTTGAGAAATGCTGCATAAGCAGCTCTTGTTCAAAATATCAGTTGGAAGGAATGTGAATTCCAATATTTGCTAGCTAATTGAGACTCTATAGAGGAAGTAAAATGCTAGAATTGCTGGGCTAAAAATGTACACAGCTGGGGTGTTGCCTACTTGTACGGCTCTCATTTCCCCATGTGCTACTAAGGGTTGTATTTAGAATGTACTAATGATGTCAAAAAAGTTCTTAATTATCATTCAGAAGCTCAGAAGCACAAGTTCTTTTTTTTAGTTTTGTTTTTGCCCATTACTCTTGGATTTTGTTTCTAAGATGTAAGAATAACTGTAATGCCCAGTTGTTCTTCAAGAATGAGGAAAGTTATTATCCATTTGGGGAAAAATAAATGTTGAAAGGACTGCTAGATAAATTTAAGATTGCTGACTTGATTTCTCAAAGATTTTCCACCTTAAAGCTATGTAAGGTCCAGATTCTACAATTCATGAATAATCCAAAATTCAACAAGGTTAATTTTTTGTACCTGAACATTGGTCTCTCAGAGCCGAGGTGGTGCAGTGGTTAGGGTGCAGTACTGCAGGCCACTTCAGCTGACTGTTATCTGCAGTTCAGCGGTTCAAATCTCACCGGCTCAAGGTTGACTCAGCCTTCCATCCTTCTGAGGTGGGTGAAATGAGGACCCAGACTGTGGTGGCGATATGCTGACTCTGTAAACTACTTAGAGAGGGCTGAAAGCCCTATGAAGCGGTATATAAGTCTAACTGCTATTGCTATTGCTATTCTCTCTCTCTCTTCTGTACATCCACCCATCCATGAAGAACTTGATAATAGCTCATAATATCAAACATTCCGAAAATGACAAATTTTACTCTGCAGAAGTGTCACCTCCCCACCCCCAACAGAAGAGGAACAATTCCTTCTCCCACTTCATATAGGCCACTTTTAACAGTTGCACTTGGTGACAGCACCAAGGCTGGCCCTGAAATCAGCTAGTGCCACCACTACCACTCAAACAGGCCACCTTGTGCTGTTCCCCAAGACACATGAGTCTTGAGGAATGCTGTGATTTCCTCCAGGGCTCAGATCCCCCAGGATCTGCCATTTGCTCCTTACATTTAGGCAATATTCTCTTTCTATCAACAGGAGCTTACAGCCTACCCAAGGTTTTTCCAGGTTTTAAGACCTTTGTTCCTGCAGCAAAAAAATACTCTTCCATGCAGCTTCCAAAAAATGCACAAAGTCACATCCCCATTCTCACACAATTTTCAGAGACCCCAGAGGCTGCATGAGAATACATCCCATTCTTGTGCAGCTTTTGCAGGTTCTGCAAATCATGTAGAAATAGAACTTTTTATTGGCCAAGTGTGATTAAGCACACAATGAATTTGTCTCCAGTGCATAAGGTTTTAGTGTACATACAACAATAGCGATAGATCATTATTGCATTCATTGCAAAAATGCATTCATCATAAAATATTGGATACAACATTTAGTGATAGTCAGAGATATTAAATAAGCAATCAACATAAATTATACTAGGATACTAATTAAACAATTTGAATTGTAAGATACAAGCCACGAAGTTATAGTCATAAGAAGATAAGGTGATAGGTAATAGAGAAGATGAGAATAATGATGGCAATATTTCCTTTCTAGATAGTTTGACGGTGCTGTGGGAATTAGTGATGGTATGGGGGGAACTGTCCTTGTGTCTAGTTTGTTAGGTAAGCTCCCCGTTGGGAGAGCGAGTGCGTTCAGAGAAGCATTGTGAAAGTTGTGTTGGAGAACACATAAACCAGCATACACTGCAGTTTAAATAGGCTTTTACTTTTGTGGAAATAGAGGTATCAGGGTCCATCAAACAGTCCAAGTCATACACGGATAAGACAGTCAGTCATCAATGTCTTTCAGTTAAGGGATACTCCAAATAACATAGTCCAGCATCATATAATCAATTCAGTATTCAAAATTTGCAAAACTTACAATAGCTCACGACACTTTCTAACAGCCAGCTTCCAAAACACTCAGATCAGATCAGCCCAGCATCCAACAAAACAGAGAGCTAAAGTCATTATGACTCCCTCTTATGGCCGATTGTGGAAACCAGCAACCAATCACATTTTACAGTATGATTTAAAGAAACAGGTACAACATTGTTACATGATTTATATATTGCCAACCCAACTGTTAGATTATATTCCTAACATAGTTGTTCCAATGTGCAGTGCCCTATAGCATCATTTTGAGGGTAGAAGTTGAAACTGTTTGTGTCCAGGATGTGAGGGGTCGATAAAGATTCTGACAGCCCTATTTCTGGCTCATTTAGGTCCTTAGTGTGAGAACAAGGTGTGCTTTTGAGAATGTTCTTTGTTGTTGGTGAATGCTGGTGTGTCACTCAAAATGTCATGGGGTGTCATCTTTGGCATATATGTCATAGGTTCACTATCACTGGTCTATTTTGTAATCTCTATGGGTATGTGGTGATTATGTAGTTGGAATGGGAAAGATCAGAGTATTTGTTCTGCCTTTTCCATTTTGGAAAAAGTAAAGTAACAGTTAAACCTAGACTAGTAACTAAACATCTGCAAGCAAAAAAGAGACCAGTTTGGAGAAACCAAGGACTCCTTTGTTAAGCCTTTTGGAAACTTGAGTGCACTTATTTTAAAATTTAGTCTGAAAATGTGGTATTTTGTGCCTTGGTGACAACTCTCAACAGTTAGATCCTGACCAGGCTGATTCCGTCTTCCATCCTTCTGAGGTTGGTAAAATGAGAACCCAAATTGTTGTGGCCCAGCAGGAGCTGTTGGAGCTGCCACCAGACTCCGACAGCGAGGGACCCTATGAGTCGGCTTTGGAGGATATGGAGGACCCTGGACAGGGTTCCGACTCTGAGCAGGGCGCAGAGAGGCTGGTTGGCCACCAGGAGGCGCCTGAGCCTTGGACCAGTGGGGAGGAGACAAGGGAATGTGATCTGAACGTCAGCAGTGAGTTCTTCCTGGATGCCCGGCTCCAAAGAGCTGAGAGGCGCAAGGAACAGTTGCGCAGTTACAGGAGATAATTGCACTCAGCTGGTGGTAATTAGGCTGCTCTCAAGATTATAAGAGGAATGTTTGTGCACACGCCCCGTTGCAGGAGTCAACACATTCACTAAAAGTTGGATAACTTTTGTGGCTAGCTTGGCAGGCTGGATTGCTGCCAAGGCTTATCTGTGCTGGTTTGCTGCCAAAGACCTGTCTGCCTTTTAATAAATTCCTTAAAGTATCTTTGGCTCAGCGTGCATTGGTGTGGGACGAGGGGGGTCAGAACACCAAATTGTTGGTGGCAATATGTTGATTCTGTAATCTGCTTAGAGGGCGCTGTAAAGCACTATGAAGCAATATATAAGTCTAAGTGTTATTGCTATTGATGATATAATTTTAGATGGCTCCAAGATGGACAAAAAAGGGGGATAACATGCAGCAGAAGGTCATCATTGCGGCAGAATTTCCATCCCTGATCTTCATTGTCCAAATATGTGATATTTTTTGGTGATTTCTTGAAAGGAATGTCATGAGGTTATGACAACTTTAATCCACATTTTTCTACTGAACACCTAGTTATGGTGCACTATCAAAATAGAAGGGCAATACAACTCTGAAGGGGCAATTAATTGGTGCTATATATTACAACTAAGAAGGTTAGGCTATTTTATCTTAAATGTAAAAGGAAAAGAAGATAATCTATTCTCTCTCTAAATGGTGCCAATTATAGATTTGTTTAAAATTGGTTTTATCTGAGGAACATGTGGCAGAGGGAGGAGTTTGAATTGGTTCTCTGAATCATTTTCTGCATAATTATTTATGTGCCTTTAAAATTCCTGCTTGTTAAATAGAAAAAAAAAAACCTTGATTATTTTAGAGCATTAATTCTTTGTGGGCAGGGACAATGGTCAACTTAATGAGATGTTGAGGGGGACTGAATTCAAAGTAAACAGCAAAGACATGAACAAAGGTGGCCATGTTTGAGGGTGAGAGATTGAAAAGGGAACAACAAATAATAATTCTCTGATGTTTTTTTTTAAAAAAAACTACCATAAAATATCTAAATCGCCATTATTTAAATAATAAATGCAGAAAACTGAAGTGGCAGGAAGGTGGTATTAAGTTAATTACGATAAAAAAAAACCAATGCTAGAATGAATAAGGAAAAATTCAAAAGAAAATGGGGAGATTTTGACTGTGTCTTGCTTTTCAAAAAGAGATTAACATTTTTGGATTGGCTTAAATGACATGGATTTTGGCTTATTTCAAGGGATTAGTCTAGGCATCTCTTCTTCATTCCTAGAGAATAATTCTTCATTGCTGTGTATCCTAACATGCATATACAGCTTAGCGAATGCTAAATTATAGGAATTGCATTACCGGAGATGTACCTAATCCAGTGCTCAGATGGGAAAATTGTTGACTGTGAAAGGTCTTTAGATAGCCATATTGTATATCTTACTTAGAACAAGCACCAGAAAGGCAGGTAGAAAGCAGAGGTGGGTTCCTACCAGTTCGCACCTATTCGGTAGAACCGGTTCGTCAAATCTACCGAACCGGTTAGAAGAGGTTCCACCAGTGGACCCGGAAAGCAGGGCACACCTACAGAAGAGGTTCCAAAAATTTTTGAAACCCACCACTGGTCCTTGGATATGATTATTCTACACTATCATGCTCATATTTATAAAACTCAGTGCCTCTGTGAAAGGTAAGGATGACTACTGCGTTTGTGGTGCAATCAGAGCATTCCGTGTGTTGAAGTTGTTTTAACGCAAACCAAAGATGCCTTTTAAAAAACAATTTTACATCATATTCTTATGGATGCCAGTGCTGTGTGTGAAGTAATTTAAGGTGGTTCTGACAAGGGTCGTCGGCATCTTCATATCCGGTCACATGGGAGGCAAGCCACTCCCATCCGGTCACATGGGTGGCAAGCCACTCCCACAAAGGAGGCCACACCCACAGAGTAGGTTCGAACAATTTTGGAAACCCACCACTGGTAGAAAGGAAGGTGATATAGATAAATTTGGTATAGATAGAAGTGTACTTTCAATTGATTCAGCCTATTGAGCCAGTCTAGAGAAAAGAGGAAGAAGAGAGTAAAGAGAAAAGATGAAAGAGAAGAAAGGAAAAGGACTAGGGTGATATGATAGAAGTATTCCATATCTTTGAGGGGCTGCCACAAAGAAGAGAGAGTCAACTTATTTTCCAAATCACCTGTAGGCAGTACAAGAAACAGTTGATGGAAACTAATCAAAGAGAAAAGCTAACCCTGGAAGAAACTTCCTAACGGTGAAGATACCAGTGGGCAGCGATAGAATTCATTTTTTTTTTTTACTACCAGTTCTGTGGTTGTGGCTTGGTGGGCGTGGCAGGAGAAGGATTCTGCAAAATCTCCATTCCCACCCCACTCTGGGGCCAGCCAGAGGTGGTATTTTCCGGTTCTCCGAACTACTCAAAATATCTGCTACCGGTTCTCCAGAACCTATCAGAACCTGCTGAATTTCACCCCTGCCAGTGGAACAGATTGCCTTCAAAAGTTGTAAGGGTTTCACCACTGGAGGTTTTTAAGAAAAGACTGGACAGTCACCTATCTGAAATGGTATAAGGTTTCTTGCTTGAGCAGCGGCTTGGACTAAAAGACTTCCAAGGTCCCTTCCAGTTCTATTCTGATTGATTGATTGATTCCTTTCTTCCATTCACACATTCAGCCATGCACACGCACACGCACACACACACATGCACGCACGCGCGCACACACACACACACACACATATATATAGAGCCGAGGTGGCGCAGTGGTTAAATGCAGCACTGCAGGCTACTTCAGCTGACTGCAGTTCTGCAGTTCGGCTGTTCAAATCTCACCGGCTCAGGGTTGACTCAGCCTTCCATCCTTCCGAGGTGGGTAAAATGAGGACCCAGATTGTTGTTGGGGGCAATATGCTGACTCTGTAAACCGCTTAGAGAGGGCTGAAGGCCCTATGAAGCGGTATATAAGTCTAACTGCTATTGCTAACTAACTGCTATATATATACAAATAATTGAATGAGCCACCCATTAGCTTCCCGTGCCTCTGTCAAAGAAGGAGCTTCAGTATATTCCATCAAGATAGATATAGATAACAAGTTTCCTTGACTCTCTTCTAATTTTCTCACATCACATACTTAAGAAGATAAGGTGAAGGCATCAAGGAAGAGTCCTACGAACAACCACATTATGTGCCAAGAGTGTTATTTATTGCTATTGATAGGCAGGAATAAGCAAAATCCATTCGTATGCATCACTATTCCTTGGGTGGGGTCAAGGGGAGGTGGGAAGACCAAGAACAAAAAGAGTAATTTAGAAAAGAAACACGTAAATAGTCTCATTTTTAAGAGCATCTTAAGAAGACCTAAACAAAAGTTTAGATAAAATCAGATATTCTGTCAGAAAACCGATAAACAGAACTATACGTCCCTGCTTGAACCATTTATGATAACCATAAGCAGATAACTATAACCGTAAATTATGTAACTACATAAGTAGATAACTGCAAGTAGAATAATAACTCAAAAGCACAAGGGAATTCAACAACATTTCCCTTGAGCTTTTCTTCTATTATTTGGAATAGTTCAAGTACAAAATACACAGAATGAAGTTACTTAAACATGTTTTTAAGTAGTTACGTATAATTATGTATTACACAAGTTTAATGCTATGAAGATTTTCAGGAGAATAAGACAGCATAGAACATAGAGCATAGGATAACCAAGTGGGAAGGGACCTGGGAGAACCCCTTGCACAATATCTTGCCCAAGCAAGAGACCCTATACCAGGGGTGAAATTTGGCAGGTTCTGACAGTTCTGGAGAACAGGTAGCGGAAACTTTGAGTAGTTCAGAGAACCAGCAAATACCACCTCTGACTGGCCCCAGATTGGGGTGGGAATGGGGATTTTGCAGTATCCTTCCCCTGCTATGCCCACAGAACCAGTAGTAAAATTTTGAATTTCACCACTGCCCTATACCATTTCAGACAAATGGTTGAGCCGAGGTGGCGCAGTGGATAAAGGCAGCACTGCAGGCTACTTCAGCTGACTGTTAGCTGCAGTTCGGCGGTTCAAATCTCACCGGCTCAGGGTTGACTCAGCCTTCCATCCTTCCGAGGTGGGTAAAATGAGGACCCGGATTGTTGTTGGGGGCAATATGCTGACTCTGTAAACCGCTTAGAGAGGGCTGAAAGCCCTATGAAGCGGTATATAAGTCTAACTGCTATTGCTATTGCTGTCCCGTCTGTTCTTGAAAGCCTATAGCAGTAATGGGGCACACACAATATCAGAAGGCAAGCCATGAGAGACCGCCTCCTGCCAATTACCTCCCATAGACCGATTAGATTTCACAGGTTAGGTCTCCTCCGGATTCCATCTGCCAGCCAATGTCGGCTGGCAACTCCCCGGGGGAGAGCCTTCTCTGTTGCAGCTCCAGCCCTCTGGAATGACCTCCCCGTGGAGATCCGGACCCTTACTACCCTCCCGGCCTTCCGCAAAGCCACCAAGTCCTGGCTGCTCCAGCAGGCCGGGGGGCTTGTGAAACATCCAGCCCCACGGAAACTGTGAATGTTGCATTTTTTTAAAGTGTTGTCTTTGTCTATTTATCCCCCTCTCCTTGTCTATTGTGAGCCGCCCGGAGTCCTTCGGGAGTGGGCGGCATACAAGACAAATAAACTAAACTAATAAACTAAACTATTCCACTGGTTGTTCTCATCGTTAGGAATCTTTTTTTTTCTTAATTCTAGTTTGTTCCTCTCCTTGACTAGTTTCCATCCATTGGTTCTGAGCTTGCCTTCTGGCAAGCAGCAAGACTAGTTTATGGAGATGGGACTGTACACTTCAAGTAAATGGTTTTCTTAAATGTCTTGCTGAAAGTATATTAGAAGGCTAACAACAAAATAGTTACATGTCCCCTTTTAAAGTGAAAGGGTTATTCCAAACCTATAATCAACCAATAAGATGTTAATGTTAGGCTCTACTCTTCTGAACATGAACATTAATCAGGGGGTCTTTCTGCAAGCAATGAGATAATTTTAATCTTCTTAATTCTACCATGTACAATGAGGGAAGTACAAAGTCTAATATAGAAACAAATTATCATGTATCACAATCTATTTCTGCAGTACTTTATCAGAAGTAAAAACCCAAATAATCTAATAAACGCAAAATAATGAAATCCTGGTTACTCATCTTTGTCATCATAAATGTTTTCGCTACAGTAAACAAGCATATTTTTTTAGCTGAATCTAAAGGTGCTACAGAAGGTCTGATAGATTTTTTTTTTCCCAGAGATATTTTGCAAGTAAAATTAAAAAAAACCAAAAGGAGTCTTTACATAAACATATTTAGTGACGGAAAAGTGTTTGCTTTCCTTTTTGAAAATTGATCAGATAATTTCTGTTTGTTGCCAAATAGAATCTCATCAGATTTTCCATTCAATCTTTAAGTATTAGGACAAGATATAATAAGGAAGCTTTAATTTTATGCCTTTTCTCCTTTTAGAATGTCTTTGCCTCTAGGTAAGTTGAATATGTAAACCCATTCTTCCTAAAATTCCATCCAGTTGATTTTAAAATAGCTTGATGCAATTTTCTGCTTGTTTGATTTTTAAAAGAATCTTAGAGCAAAATTCCAGTTGAGAAAATTAATTGGACTGAACTACCCAACTGAATGCAGCTAAACTGGCTTGTATTATAACCCACATATACATATTAGTAAAATTTACCATTCATTGGATTTGAAGCAAGAAGTTTTCAATTATACATACATAAATACACAAACACACACAAACACACACACCTGGTTAGAGTGCAGCATTGCAGGCTACTTCAGCTGACTGCTAGCTGCAGTTCAGCAGTTCAAATCTCACCGGCTCAAGGTTGACTCAGCCTTCCATCCTTCCAAGGTGGATAAAATGAGGGCCCACGTTTTTGGGGGCAATATGCTGACTCTGTAAACCACTTAGAGAGGGCTGTGAAAGCACTATGAAGCAGCATATAAGTCTACATGCTATTGACATACACCCTATATGTGTATATATAAGTATGTGTTGATATATATATATATATATATATATATATATATATATATATATATATATATATATATATATATATGTTATATTTATGCTGATAAATAAATAAATTTATGCTGATAAATAAATAAAGGGAGACTAGTATAGATCTATTTCAAGCTATTTAGCTCTCATCAGCTAGCCATACCCAAGTTTTTGGGAATCGAACCTGTGCTCTATTGCCTCCCAGGCAGGGAGTTAACCATTTGAGCTACAGAGAACGACTCCTTATATATATATACATACATACATACATACATACATACATACACACACACACACACGTGTGTGTGTGTGTGTCAGTGTCTGTGTCTGTGTCTGTGTATCTTTCAACACATACTTACATACATACACACATATAGGGTGTGATGGCTCCACAATTACAGACTTTGAACTTGTCGGCTGGGAAGTTGACGACTTGGGTTCGAGACTGTGCAATGGAGTCAGCTCCTGTTACTTACTCCAGCTCCTGCCCACCTAGCAATTCCAAGGCATGTGAATGCAAATAGAAAAATAGTAGATACCACTTCAGCGGGAAGATCACAGTGTTCTGCACATCTCAGGGTCTAGTCACGAGGACCACATGATCACAGAAATGTCTTCAGATAACATTGGCTCCCTTGGCTAAGAAGCAAAGATGAACACTTTCCTTTTCCTTTTCCTTTTCCTTTTCCAATACCTACCTACCTACCTACCTACCTACCTACCTACCTACCTACACACACACACACCCCTACCCTGTTTTCCCCAAAATAAGACCTCCCTGGATAATAAGCCCAATTGGACTTTTGAGCTCATGCGCTAAAAAACAAGCGCTCCCTCCAAAATAAGACCTCCGCCAAAATATTGCAACACAGCAGCAGCCATGAGGTGACCACGCTTGCTGCCTCCTGTACTTCAACAATAATAAGATCTCCCTGAAAATAAGGCCAAGGGCTTATTTCAGGGGTCAAAAGAAAATAAGACCTTGTCTTATTTTCAGGGAAACACGGTATATATCTACATACATGCATACATACATACATACATGCCAATAATAATTGCACCTATTCTATATAGACAGAAGGCTGCTTTGTAAGGTTAAATAGTTGGCTGGAACAATCTAACAAGCAGATTGTTGTGGGACACAAGCTAAGATAAGGATTCTGCACAGGAATACTGAATGTATATAAGCCTATTATACAAACATTTCTTCTGTCACACTTATAGCTAAAAATTGAATCTGTAGGTCAGGTCTAAAGAGAAGAATGGAGGAGACATTCTTAGCATTTTTTCAATTCACATTTTTAAGACAAGCGTTTTCATTCATGCTGGAGATACCAACTCAAAAATAGGTATTCATAAATATACAGAGAGGTGCAGGTGTATTTTAAGATACAGGTGTACTTTAAATTAAATACAAAGAGGGCAGTGGCTATCTCAGTTTTTGAAGTCTAGATTCAGCCTTTTATTTCTAGTATGTTCCAAGCTCCATTCTGCTCCCTTGGAAGTGAGTGGTTCCAATATACTCTTAAGGTAAAAGAACGTTGTAGTATATCATAGAAACAGTTCTAATAACTTATTTTGAACTTCCTTTCAGGAATAAAGCTGGGGAAAATATAAACAATCATATTGGTATGCAAAGTGGAAACAAACAAATGAATTCCAGATGCTCCTAGAAGACATAAATCCTCAATTCTATATATCTCACCTGTCTTAAGTCTTATCCCTAAATACATCTTAGAAAACTTCAAGATTAAATTTACAAATCAATTTTAAATAGTACAGAAGACACTACTCATTTTCTTAGCCGATAGTGCCAGAATGGGGTTCTCATACCTCTTACTTATATGATATATATTCAATACCATGTCTAGATCTGGTTAATTCTCTAATAGAAATTGGAAGAGTTATAATTTAAATGTCATTTTAAATATGAGCAGTACTAATAGAACTCCTTCCTAATCTAGATCCTCCGAAATGCAGAGTCCCAAAGTTGTTTTTTTTTAAAAAAGCAGTTGGACTTTCTTGATTTTCCTTGAAAACATTTTGCTTCTCATCTAAGAAGTTCTTCAGTTCTGACTGAATGGTGGAGAATGGAAGGGTTCATATTCCTTAAAGCCATCTCTTTCTGAGAGTCCTTAAGGCCACTTTGAGGTCATCAAGGTCACCTAAATGGGTATGGGACCTTTTGAAAAACAACTTTGGGATAACCGTAACCTGGATGATTGAGAATCTCCATAGATGTTCTGAATGCTCTGGATTATAATTTTGACCATTCCTGGCGTCATTCAATCATTGGCCATGTTGGGTTGAAAACTCTGCAAATAATAATCCAACACACCCAAGATATATTTGGCTAGGGATTGTCATGGTTAGGTGGGATTTGACACAGATCATGCAGAATAGACTTTTGCATGTAGATACTTGCACAGCAGTTGAAATTGATGTATGCACTGGAATTGTCAAAGATACATACTGGTAATCAATATTAAAAGCATGTTGTTGTTTTTATTAGTTGCGAAGTCATGTCCGAACCATCGCAACCTCATGGACAATGTTCCTCCAGGCCTTCCTGTCCTCTACCATCTTCTGGAGTCCATTTAAGCTCACGCCTACTCATTACCCATGGATAGTACCAAACAACAACAAAAAGGAAGCATTGTTATTTTGTCAATATTTGTTGGGTTGATTTGTGTCTTGTTTCATGTATGTTTTTGATTTTTTTTAAAAGGATCTTTGGCTGTGTGTTTTTCCTTTGCTGTACATTTTCAGTTCATATGCAGCATACCATTTCAAAATGATTATAATTATGCCTTGAGTTAATAGAGCCACATTTGCTGTTCTCCAGAGAGTTATATAGTCAGAGTTCAATTAATGAAGATTAAAGATCACTGCTGATCAAAATAATGGTTGCTTATTTTAAAAAATATGAAAGCCGTTCATCATAATGTGATTTTTAGGAGCTTTTTGTTCATAATTCACCACACCTATTTAGGTAGCACTACTAGTAAAGAGGCAAAAAAGTCCATATGCAGTTATCTATTATCATATACTTTCTTTGCGCTGTTCATCAGTCTCATTAATTGTTTGTTCTGATTTCTCCCATTCTTTTTATTAGTATGATACTTAGACCATGAATACAAACACTTAAGCCAGCATTTCTACAATATTAAGACAGATTAACAAGTACCCACTTACACTTTATATAATTCAGCTGGAGAAACAAATGCAATCATGCTATTCTGCAGAAATGCTGAAGCCGGAATAGCTTTCAATATTCTGTTTTTAGGGATAAGGGGTTTTAATGATTCTGGGCTCTTCAGGCTGTTAAAGATTACAGTATTCCATGAATGAACAGTCATGTTCTAAAGATACCTCTACAGAAATGTAGCAAAGAGTTAGTGTTTAAATACTATCAGTTACTCTATGCCTCGTAGCTTGTATATGGAGGAGTTTCAGCATCATAGCAGGGATCAAGGCAAAATCATTTTTTTTAAAAAATCCCATTGTGTTTGAACAGGCACTATAGAAGAGAAATTGGCCCCAAAACATCCCAATATCTAAATGTCTTATATGGTACGTAAGATGTAATATAATGGTTATAGTTAGTTTCAGTGTTTTGATGTTTTAGTTTTAGCTTTAGGTTTTTTTATAGTTATTGTGCTGAGACAATATCCAAAATATTTTGACCTCTACAGGGGCAAAAGCCTATCTGGAATTCAATGGAGAGGGTCTATTCCAATGTTTGATCAAAATCTATTCAGAATAAGAATGCAGCTTTCCAGAAATAGCTGATCAAAAGATCCGAGTGCTTTCCTGTTGGCCATGATTTCTAGGACTGCTGGGAGCTGAAGTTCACCATCATCGAGAAGGTTATGTGGTCTTTTAGTACCAATTTAGTAGACTATGAAGAGTCTGCTAGGTCAAGCACAACATTCCCATGGATGGAGATGAGAGGTGGGTTCCTACCAGTTCGCACCTATTCGGTAGAACCGGTTCGTCAAATCTACTGAACCGGTTAGAAGAGGTTCCACCAGTGGACCCGGAAAGCAGGCCACACCTACAGAAGAGGTTCCAAATTTTTTTGAAACCCACCACTGGTCCTTGGATATGATTATTCTACACTATCATGCTCATATTTATAAAACTCAGTGCCTCTGTGAAAGGTAAAGATGACTACTGCGTTTGTGGTGCAATCAGAACATTGCGTGTGTTGAAGTTGTTTTAACGCAAACCAAAGATGCCTTTTAAAAAAACAAGTTTACATCCTATTCTTATGCATGCCAGTGCTGTGTGTGAGGTAATTTAAGGTGGTTTTGACAAGTGTCGTCGGAATCTTCATATCCGGTCACATGGGCAGCAAGCCACTCCCATCCAGTCACATGGGTAGCAAGCCACTCCCACAAAGGAGGCCACACCCACAGAGTAGGTTCGAACAATTTTTGAAACCCACCACTGATGGAGATGTTATTCCTTTCTTTTTCCAATCAAATATGGGAATTCTGTAAGGAAGGCAAGAGATGTAGCTTGTTCATTCCACTTTCCTCTGCAATTCCAATTTCACCTAAAGGGTTGAGTGAGATTTTGGAAGGGTGTCAGAAATGGTGCCTGCAGTCACTGAATAAAGAGTTCATTTATTCTTATTTTGCCACAGGAAATGTAGTGGGCATTAACATTATAGGACATAGTGGGTATTAACATTAACATTTGGATTACTGCATCAAAATGCATCAAAGTTGTTGAGATTCTGGAAAGAGTATAGAGAAGAGCAACTAAGATGATTAGAGGGCTGGAGGCTAAAATGAAGAATGTTGCAGGAATTGGTATGTCTAATCTAATGAAAAGAAGGACTAGAGGTGATAGGAGGCTTCCAATATTTGAAGGTCTTCTACAAAAGTAAGGGAGTTAATTTATTATCTAGAAGGACTAGAAGGGAAGACAAGAAACAATGGATGGAAACTAATCAAGGAGACAAGCAACCTAGGAGAAAATTCCCAATGGTGGAAATAATTAACCAGTGGAATTGCTTGCCTCCAGAAGTCGTAAGTGCTCCATCACTGGAGATTGGATCACTGAGACAAGAAGACAAGAAGAGATTGGATAATCACTTACATGGAAGGGTACAGGGTCTCCTGCTTGTGCAGGGGTTTGGACTAGATGACCTCCAAGTCCCTCCCAACTTTGTTATTCTGTGAGATTGGTAAAATGAAAAATATATCCCCCTCTCTACATATGGCATGATATGTGGCAGAATTTATCTCTTGAACCAAGAGACAGATCTATCAATAAGACAATTAGTGTTAATATAGTTCTTCTTCAGTTTTGAGAACATGAGATTTTTCCAGTCAGATGATTTTTGGTTAAATAGAACTAGGTGCAATAAGAAAAAGAAAAAATCCTTCAATTCACAATGTATTGATCTTATTAAAATTCACAGTTTTTTTTTAATATAGGGAATTTTAATATGGAATTAAGCTGTGAGATAGGTGAATATGTACCAATTATAGCGTCTACTATTTTATAATGTTTGATATATATTTTAGTAATGGCAAACATGAATAAACTCCCAAAATGTTATTTTCACAGAGTTAAATATTAGGGGAGAATCAAGTGATCAAATATTAAATTATAAGCTGAGTGGCAATAAATTAAATAGTAGACATTTTTCACAGCACAAAGAGTATAATTTCAGTATAAATTAAAGAACAAATCCCATGATTCATTTCATAAATAACTAAGCAAAAGGTATTCACACTTCAAGCTGCTTCCACACTCCAACTGCTTCCATACAAATAATAAGGAATCTATTGCATTTGTGCATGAATCCTGTGATTTAATTGATGTATTTCTTCTATTGATAAAATATAAAACATCTATTATATAGGAAAATGTCTTCTGGTATAAGGTGTAAACAGGTGGTATCCCAAAGTGCTAATTCAACAGGCAAATGGACTTTGTTTTTTCCTTGAGGACATTTTACTTCTCATCCAAGGAGCTTCTTCAGTTTTGAAGTTCTCATCCAAGAAGATTTTCAGTTCTCATCCAAGAAGTCAGAACTGAAGAAGCTTCTTAGATGAGAAGTGAAACATCCTCAAGACCTTTGGGAGAACCGTGACCTGAGTGACTGAGAATCTCCAGAGATATTCAAACATGGTAGTGGCAGTAATGGGAAAGGCAACTTCTTCAAACACAAAAGAACACTTTCCCTCTTGTAGCAATTTCAACAGGGACATAAAACAGAGAATATTATGCTCAAGCCAAATATATCAGTGACTGCAAATTTTAGCTTTGATGCAGTGGTGGGTTTCACATTTTTTTCTGTAGGTGTGGCCTGTTTTGTGGGAGTGGCTTGGGTGTCATGTGACTGGGTGGGAGTGGCTTGATGATCATGTGACCAGGTGGGAGTGGCTTGGAAGTCATGTGAAGGGGTGGGCATGGCCAACTTGTAAAATGTGGTGAAACTCACTTAACAGTGCTGTTGCTTAGCAACCAAAATGTTGGCTGGCATTTGAAGCACGAAAGTCTTAAAGCTGTCAAGTTACAAAACCTTTGCACCCCTAACCCTTTAGGAAAAAAACCTCAGGGGTGTTCAAACTTGACAGCTTTAAGACTTGTGGACTTCAACTCCCATAATTCCTCCTCTCGCTCTTCATCTTGATGATGTGGAGATGGGGTGGGAAGGAACTGGAACCAGTTCTAAACGGCACTGTAGATTTGTGGAACCTCTTCTATAGAAGAGGTTAGAACTGACAGGAACCCACCCCTAACATCACTGTCCTACTGTCCCCATTTATCTGTACCCATTTCCTGTGTTCTTATTCATGTTTATTCTTATTCATGTTATCTTGTACATGAATGACAAATTAAATAAATACTGTACATAAATAAATAAAATAAAATAAAACTTACAAAATTATGAAAGGGAATTAAGACACAGTCACCTGAAATCCAGATATTTGGTAATCCTCCAAACATTACTATTGTTCATTGGATCCCAAGCCCACATATTGGTAAAAGATGACTGAAAATCTGGAGCTCCACATCTTGACCAATCCTGTTTTAATTGCAGAAGTGAAAATCAGGAAATCTCACGAACAGAGAAAACGAAGTCAGGAGCCAAAGATATAAATCAAAGAAGGCAATTGTGGCTGAAAAAAATAGAAGAAACCAAGATAACAACAATTAGGATAAGATTTACAACCTGTTGTTTTCCAGCAATGAGTACTTTTTGTGCAGAAATGAGTTTTGCAGTTCCTTCTCCATTTCATCTAATTCCAGATAAACTTAGTATTTATCAAGAGTTTGTTTAACCTTTTGTCTCAGTTTACAGTGTGCTTTGCAGTAGGAGCAGATTGAATAATTCTGGAATATGTTTCAAGGCCAGAGACCAAAATGGATCTTCCCCAATCAAAGATGTACACAGTCTTTAACTTTTTCCATCTCTACAGAAGAATTCTTAGACTGATTCATAACCACATGCCTTGAAATAAAAGGATTCTCTGCACTTTCTATTTAGAACAGCGGCTTGTAAGAGGAGAATATCCTTGATGGTCTCCTTACAAAATTCATACAATGAGGAATCTTGGCTTATCAGGATTCTTGATACACAGAGCTCTGTAATTAGGATTGATGAGCCATGGTGGCGCAGTGGTTAAATGCAGCACTACAGGCTACTTCAGGCTGACTGCAGTTCAGCAGTTCAGCTGTTCAAATCCCACCAGGCTCAAGGTTGACTCAGCCTTCCATCCTTCCGAGGTGGGTAAAATGAGGACCCAGATTGTTGTTGGGGGCAATATGCTGACTCTGTAAACCGCTTAGAGAGGGCTGAAAGCCCTATGAAGCGGTATATAAGTCTAACAATTGCTATTGCTATTATGATTAAAATGTCCCTGTTTTGATTCAAGCTTTACAGATAAAGAGAGGAAGGAAGGAGAGACTTCATGGCTTGCCAGATTTCTTACAAATTTTGGAAACTCTGAAAAAAAAAATCTGCTGTACCTTCATACCTTTTTCTAAGCGGACATCAGAGTTGGGCAGGTTTGCTGCTAAATTTCTTCTAACAATGACATCAATTCATTGCCTGCATCCGACTTTTTTTCTTCAGCTTATGATATATGGAGCAAAACTTAAGAGTCCTGTCCAGGCAAGGGAAATCAAATCAATTTTTCCCCATGCCAGTAAAAAGAGATTGAAACCTTTCACCCATAAGGTCTTTGATTTCATTTTCTTCCTGTTGCAGGTTCACACTCATTTATTCAGCTCTGTTAGGAAATGAAGTCCAATCACTAAATTCCATCTCTGTGATAGAGCTTTGCTGAAAAGAAAGTGCAGCCCTAAAAAAGTAGATTTTACAAGAAGAAAATGTTATGTCTTGAGGTCTGCATCTAGTAACAGCTGTCATGACCTTGACATAAGTTCTGAAAAGATCAGAAACTAAGAAGTTAGGAATTTAACCATACAATAAAGGCTGGTCAATTAATACTGATTTAGATGGAAGAATTTTAATTGGTCTCCATTCTGTGAGACCCATGAAAATAAATACCTAACAAGAATAACTTTTGCTAATACAATAAATCTCAAGTGCTAATTTCCAATTCCTACTTCATGGTGTAAAAATATTATCTACATTATGTTAAAAAAAATAGCAATAGCAATAGCAGCTAGACTTATATACCGCTTCATAGGGCTTTCAGCCCTCTCTAAGCGGTTTACAGAGTCAGCATATTGCCCCCACAGTCTGAGTCCTCATTTCACTCACCTCGGAAGGATGGAAGGCTGAGTCAACCTTGAGCCAGTGAGATTTGAAGCATTGAACTGCAGATAGCTGTCAGCTGAAGTGGCCTGCAGTACTGCACTCTAACCACTGCGCCACCTCGGCTCTTTTAATAACATCAATAACATCAAGCAGATGTTAAACTCCACTTTCAGATCAGTCTCAATCTTGTCCAATAAAACTTATTCCTCTTCCATATCATCTTTTCAACATAATCTATCCATAGAGGCAGACACGCCTAAAATTAGCTTCTGGATGCATTGTTCAAAAATATCCTTCACTATATCTGATCAAATTAGTGTGTCAAATTTAAATGATAGGCTACAAGAATGAAATTGAAGAAGATGTGAGACTGGGTATACAAATGAAACCAGCTGATGTCTTCATAATTAAAAGTACTGGATAATTTTTTTCTATATAAGATTTACAAAAGAGACTGTTTTGTAAAGTCTTGAAGAATTTTGTTAGATGGGCAAAGAATGAAACCATGTTCTAGGACATTATGTGAATAAGCTTTTTTATCTTTTGAATTGTAATAACATTTTTATTAAACAAGAAAATTAATCTGTTAAATTGGCTAAAAATCAACACACAGCACGAAACAAGCCACTGAATTTTTCAAGAAGTCTATCTCAGTTCAGGACTTCCATTGGGGATCAGTGGTGGATTAGACATTTCCAAAGGAAGAAGAATAAATACACATTCAAGTTGTGCTGAAAATGCCTCAGTGACTCTCAGCACAAGAAACAATGTATAGACAAGAAATGATAAATACACATAAACAGGTAATCTACCATAATATATTACAATTGTTTCAAGAGGAATGTAAAATAAAATCAACAACTTTTAATAGTAGATGGATATATTTTCAATGGTTTGCCTATAGACAATTGTTACAAAATTTTAAATGGATAAAAGAGCATATGGTTTTCAACATTGTAGATCTGCATTGGAAAAGTATAATTGCTAAAATGTATAAACTTTTACAGCAGCACAAGTCAAAGAATGATGATAAAATGGGCAAAAAATGATTTCAATATACAAACAGAACAATGGTAACATAAGTGGTTGAAATGAGTGAACTTATATTATATTATAATCATTAAGAGAATGTCTGTAAAGTGATGTGTTGTTGATATATGTCACCAGAATGTCAATGGTATGTCACTAGAATGTACTTTAAATTTATGTTGCAATTTTAAACAACACAAAGAGACATTTTATCATCTTGAATGGATGTGTAAAAAAGTCAGAAAGTTTTGGATAACATATACATACACTAATGCAGAAAATTTTCAAGATTAACATGCAATTGAGACTAGATTTTTTTTTTCCCCTTTTGGAATTAATGGACAGATGGTAAAAAAAAAGTCATGGAAGTTTGTTTTTATATATGACAAGTGCAGTGAGATTATTATATGTGCAAAAATGAAAAAAAACGTGACCTTAACCTTAATGGAGGAATAGTTAATGAGTATAATAGAACTTGGAGTGATGGCTAAATTAATTAGAGAAAATATATCATCTACATTCCTCTCTTTCTTCTTCTTCTCTTTCTTCTTCTTCTTCTTCTTCTTCTTCTTCTTCTTCTTCTTCTTCATCTTCTTCCTCCTCCTCCTCCTCCTCCTCCTCCTCCCCCTCCTCCTCCTCCTTCTTCTCCTCCTCCTCCTCCCCCTCCTCCTCCTTCTTCTCCTCCTCCTCCTTCTTCTTCTTTTTAAATTTTGTATTTGTTTTTGTTAGTTTTTTTGTGTTAAAATTCTTAATATTTTTTTAAAAAAAGAGAAATATGTCCCTTGACTGTGAATAAAGATTCCATGCCTCAAAATTACAGAATCATAAGATAATAAAGTCGTTTTCTTGCTATAGGAAAAATAACAAAAAGTAAAAATATTCCAAGAGCGTATTCAATTTTCTGTTCATTTCCTTATACAGTTTTTTTTAAGTTCATTTCACTTTTCCCCCCTATTGCTCTTGTAATTGTTTCAGTTGACCTTAGGAATGTCACCAAGGGCTTAGAACAAAGAACTACCTCTGCTTACATGGGACATGGATGTCTTAATGAGCAAAAGCACCTATATTGGTGACATCCACACCTGTTGATCCACATACCAGCTCTATTTGCATCATATGGTGACTGCCTCATGCTTAACAGGTATAAGAGTGAGAGAATATGAACTTTCCCCTCTCTTCTACTTAGACTTTAAACCTTTTAGTGAGGCTACCGCCTCCTTCTTTTTCTCTTCTTCCAGTAGTGAGAAATACAAGAGGTGTGGTGATATAATGCGTCATTGGTAGCAGAGGTAATTGTAATTGTAAGTTTATTTATAGGCCGCCCTTTTCCCTGAGGGGACTCAGGGCGGCTTACAACTTGTGGGGAAGGGAATACAGACAGTGACATATAAAAACAGTACATAATTAAAAATAGAAACAACATTCATCATTCGGGTGGGGACGAATTACAATCTTTAACCCCAGGCCTGACGGGATAGCCAGATCTTGAGGGCTGTGCGGAAGGTCTGGAGGGTGGTGAAATTCAGCAGGTTCTGACCAGTTCTGGAGAACCGGTAGTGGAACTTTTGAATAGTTTGGAGAACTGGCAAATACCACCTCTGGCTGGACCTAGAGTGGGGTGGGAATGGGGATTTTGCAGTATCCTTCCCCTGGAGTGGGGAGGGAATGGAGATTTTGCAGTATCCCTGGAGCAGGGTGGGAATGGGGATTTTGCAGTATCCTCCGCCTGGAGTGGGGTGGGAATGGGGATTTTGCAGTATCCTTCCCCTGGAGTGGGGTGGGAATGGGGATTTTGCAGTATCCTTCCTCTGGAGTGGGAAGGGAATGGAGATTTTGCAGTATCTTTCCCCTGGAGTGGGGTAGGAATGGGGATTTTGCAGTATCCTTCCCCTAGAGTGGGGTGGGAATGGAGATATTGCAGTATCCTTCCCCTGGAGTAGGGAGAGAATGGGGATTTTGCAGTATCCTTCCCCTGCCACACCCACCAAGCCACGGCCACCAAGCCATACCCACAGAACCGGTAATAAAAAAATTGAATTTCACCACTGATTGGAAGGCTATATATAGGTAGTCCTTATATAGTGACTGCCTCATTAAGTGACTGCTCACAGTTATGATGGTGATAAAAAAGTAATTTTTAGAAACCAACCCTTACATTTATGACTTGCGCAGGTCAGTAAAGCAAAGGAAACTGAAATAAGACATAAGCACAGGTGTGGTTTTGCTTAGCAAGTTATGGGTGACTTTGGGACCGCTTCACTTAATGAGCAGGTCTCAATTGTAGACACTAAACGGTGACTACCTGCACTTTGAATTTTAGCCTATTTCCTCCAGTTTTACATTATATATGAAGCAATCCTTCTTCGATTCTTGCTCATTGAAAATTCACCCACAATTTTTATTTCCAGTTTCAGTTCAGAATTGCTGTTTTCCAACCTAAGCCCCTTAAATCCTCCAGAGCTGTGCTCCTTTTGGTTCACCGACAAATGTGCGCTCGACAAAAGCACGCCGACAAAAGCACGCCTTCAACAAACAACTAATAACAATCTAATAACCCTAACCCTGACCCTAACCCTAACCCTAACCCTAACCCTAACCCTAACCCTAACCCTAACCCTAACCCTAACCCTAACCCTAACCCTAACCCTAACCCTAACCCTAACCCTAACCCTAACCCTAACCCTAACCCTAACCCTAACCCTAACCCTAACCCTAACCCTAACCCTAACCCTAACCCTAACCCTAACCCTAACCCTAACCCTAACCTTAACTTAAAGCACACTTTTGTGGGCACAGTTTTGTCGGCATGTTGTTGTGGGTGCATTTATGACATCATGGTTTTTTCGCCGCGGTTTTGTCGGCGTGCTTTTGTCATGCACGCATTTGTCAGGTCACGCTCCATTCTAGTATCAGATTCAGTTCTGATCAACTGCAAATCTGCCCTGCCTTCTCTCTTCCAGCAACTGGTTACTATTCTTTGCAGCCATTTCATGTTGGGCTGCTGCCCTACCATCTTTTTTGCTGGCCATTTTAAAAAAATAAACTTGAGGTTGATCCAACAATGGATCATCTTATTAAGCGAATGAAATATCTTCATCCTTAGAACGTCATGTTCCATTCAACCCAGTGGTGGGGTTCAAATAATTTAACAACCGGTTCTCTTCCCTAATGATTTCTTCCAACAGCCAGTTCACCAAACTGCTCAGAAAATTAACAACCAGTTCTTCCGAAGCGGTGCGAACTGGCTGAATACCACCACTAATTCAACCTTTATAATTTCTACATGAAAATCTTCTTTTCATTTCTGCCAACATTGGATAAAGCATCTTCCCTTGGTTCTCCATGCCTTGCCCACATGAATGCCAAGCTTCCCTTCCCTTTAAAGCAAAAAAATCTTTAAGCTACAATGTTAGAATGTTGCTATTTTGTTTCCATGAAGCTCAGCTCTCAGTAGGAGCAAAAGAACAAACCACTACCTATTGCTTTGATTGCTGTAGCATCAAAGCAATGTTAAAGTAGGAAGAAGGAAAATGTCTGCATTCGTGTCATGGGGAGGGAAGTAAATCATCCATAAATTCAGACATCTGGGAAAACAAAGGAAAGGCAGGGGAGTAATGATCTGGAAACAGTGTTTAAAAGGAAAATGCAGACACCGGTTGACTGATCTACAGAGAAGCTAGTTAGCATGTCTTGCTTTCTCTGCATGAATGGAAATCTGCAGAGGAATAACCAGACAGATCTTAACATGGCTATGGACCAGACTGTCTACGAGGATTGTCACTGCATTCCAGACTGGAATTCTGAAGCTAACTTAAGAAACCTTCAGGAGCTGCATGGGAGGGAAACAGAATTGTCTTTGGTACTCCATTCTTAATGAGAATGCACCTGGCTTTGCATAAAAGCAACATCTGAGCAATAAAATCTCCTCATTCTGATCCTGAGGATCTGTCTAGACTTTGAATGTTCTTCCATGGCATCTCTAATTGTCCTACAGTGAAGGAGTCAACAACTTATGCCTTCTTCTTATGCTGCTCCTTCCTAGCATTATTCCTAGCCTATTTATTGGCAAAATCATCTCCATTTGGCTCGATCCAGGATATCTTCCCATGCCTTTCCTATCCTACCTGGTATGATCCACCCACATTTATTGGGTCTTCCAAGGGGCACCAACCATCAAGGCTAGATGCATAGCTGTACTATGCTATGTACTATGTATGTTGTAGGTATCTATGTATATATGTATGTTATCTATCTATCTATCTATCTATCTATCTATCTATCTATCTATCTATCTATCTATCTATCTATCTATCTATCTATCTATCCATCCATCCATCCATCCATCCATCCATCCATCCATCCTATGTATGTTGTATGTATTTATGTATATATGTAAGTTATCTTCCTTCCTTCCTTCCTTCCTTCCTTCCTTCCTTCCTTCCTTCCTTCCTTCCTGCCTGCCTGCCTGCCTGCCTGCCTGCCTGCCTGCCTGCCTGCCTGCCTGCCTGCCTGCCTGCCTGCCTACCTACCTACCTACCTACCTACCTACCTACCTATCTCATGGCACGACATAACCGCGAATGTCAAAAGCGTGCCAACAACACCGCGGCGCTAAAACCGCGATGTCAAAAGCGCACCGACAACAGCGCGCCGACAACAGCGTGCCGACAGAAGTGCGATTTAACTTAAGGTAAGGTTTAGGGTTAGGTTTAGGGTTAGGTTTAGGGTTAGGTTTAGGGTTAGGTTTAGGGTTAGGTTTAGGGTTAGGTTTAGGGTTAGGTTTAGGGTTAGGTTTAGGGTTAGGTTTAGGGTTAGGGTTAGGGTTAGGGTTAGGGTTAGGGTTAGGGTTAGGGTTAGGGTTAGGTTTAGTTAGGTTTAGTTAGGTTTAGTTAGGTTTAGGGTTAGGTTTAGGGTTAGGTTTAAGGTTAGGTTTAGGTTTAGGTTTAGGTTTAGGTTTAGGGTTAGGGTTAGGGTTAGGTTTAGGGTTAGGTTTAGGTTTAGGTTTAGGTTTAGGGTTAGGGTTAGGGTTAGGGTTAGGGTTAGGGTTAGGGTTAGGGTTAGGGTTAGGGTTAGGGTTAGGGTTAGGGTTAGGGTTAGTTAGGTTTAGGGTTAGGGTTAGGGTTAGTTAGGTTTAGGGTTATTTTTAGGGTTATGTTACAGCGCGCTTCTGTCGGCGCGCTGTTGTCGGCGTGCTGTTGTCGCGCGGTTTTGATGGCGCGGTTTTGTCACCGCGCTTTAGTCACACGCGCTTTAGTCGACTGCAGTTTTGTGGTGGAACCACCTATCTGTCTGTCTGTCTGTCTGTCTGTCTGTCTGTCTGTCTATCTATCTATCTATCTATCTATCTATCTATCTATCTATCTATCTATCTATCTATCTATCTATCATCTATCTATCTATCTATTTATCCATCCATCCACCCACCCATCCACCCACCCATCCACCCACCCATCTACCATATTTTTCGGAGTATAAGATGCACCAGAGTAAAATACGCATCAAGATTTTGAAGAGGCAATTTTTTTTAAAAAAAGTATTTGCACTCTGCAGACCTCCCCAAAACGGGCCCTTTTTTGCAAAAATGCACCCATTTTTTTTCAAAAAAAAAAGGCCATGCATAGCTTATAAAGAGGCTTATAAAGTGCTTCTGAGGGCTGGGGGGGGGGGGGGAAACGAGCAAAAACCAGCTCGTTGTTTGCTCATTTTTCCTCTCTCCATCCCCCAGGAGCACTCTGGAAACCTCCTAAAGACTATGCATGACCATTTTTGCAAAGGGGGTGGGGCTTCAGGTGGGAAAAAATGCTGTATTCTGTGTATGACTCACCCCGATTTTCACCCTCTTTTTTGAGGGAAAAAGGTGCATCTTATACTCCAAAAAATGTGGGTATCTTTCCATCTATCCATCTGTCCACCTATCCACCTGTCCACCTGTCCACCTGTCCACCTGTCCATCTATTTGGCATTACATCAATGAAGGGGCCCCACTGTATTTCTCTTGTCTTTCTTCATTATGAGCCTTCATAAAGTGCAACTCTTAGTGACCATCATTCATATCTATCCTGCAATAAGCTAAATATATTATACATTATATATCTTTATAAGCTAAGTATATGCAATCAAAATTAAAGGTACGATAAAGGGAATAATTTAAAAAAAACAGAAGGAAAACTGAGTGAGTTGTTATCTGTTTACGATTTTGAAATAGTTCCTTTTTTCAAAATGTCATGTTTCTGGTGAGAAAACTCATTTGCCTTTTGTTGTATATATAATAATGTTAAATTTCAAATCTCATTTGAAGGCTGAGTAAATCAGAATCAACCTTTCTGAAGTCAACATGGTTGTTATAGTGCAAACCAAAGGGTTAGATTCCAGAATTTTTTTTATTCTACTGTCTTTCAACCTTGTAAAACCTGGGGATTTTGAGCTTCAGAATTATTTAAATAAGGATTGTGCTGCAAGACATGCTTATAAAATATTTATATTATGACTAGGGCAGAAATAGATATTCCTAAATAAATTGAAGAGCAGGGAAAATTTATTTTCTATAATAAGGTCCAGTGTCTTCATTCATAACCTGAACTTTGAGAAGGAAGATGAAGAGGAGGAGGAGGAGGGAGAGGAAGAGGATGAAGAGGGAGAGGAGAAGGAGAAGAAAACAGGGAAAAGACGCTGAAGAACATAAAGTTTTTTTGTTCTGTGTGATCTTGTGTTTCCTCCACTGATGAATAAGTTTTGATTAAAGAAATGTGGAGAAATGAAGAGGGACAATCCAAGCATACAGCAATTTGCAATGTAATCCACAATTAGCTCAAGCTGAATAGTTCTCTAGCAGAATAGTTTTCAAGCCAGGAGCCAAGACCTTATCATGTATGACAATTAAAGCAGACAGTAGTTATTAGCAGGGTCTAACTATATCACTGAGTTTCTTATAATTACAATCTATATACAACTTACTTCAGGTCAAGCAATCTACTTTCAGATGATAGCATGCGAAGCAGTGGTGGGTTTCAAAAACATTTCAAACCTACTCCGTGGGTGTGGCCTCCTTTGTGGGAGTGGCTTGCCAGCCATGTGACCTGGTGGGAGTAGCTTGCCGGCCATGTGTGTTCTCTCTCTCTCTCTCTCTCTCTCTCTCTCTCCTTCCTTTTGCCTCTCTGTCCCTTTTTTCTTTTTTCTTTCATCTCTCTCTCACTCTTTTTCTTTCTTTTTCTTTCTTTCTTTCTTTTTTCTTTCTTTCTTTCTTCCTTTCTTTCTCTTCTCTCTCTCTCTCTGTGTCAGTCAGTCTGTCTGTCTGTCTGTGTCTGTCTGTCTGTCTCTGTGTGTGTGTGTGTGAGTGGTGGGTTTCAAAAACATTTCAAACCTACTCCGTGGGTGTGGCCTCCTTTGTGGGAGTGGCTTGCCAGCCATGTGACCTGGTGGGAATAGCTTGCCAGCCATGTGTTCTCTCTCTCTCTCTCTCTCTCTCTCTCTCTCTCTCTCTCTCTCCTTCTCCTTCCTTTTGTCTCTCTGTCCCTTTTTTCTTTTTTCTTTCATCTCTCTCTCACTCTTTTTCTTTCTTTTTTCTTTCTTTCTTTCTTCCTTTCTTTCTCTTTCTCTCTCTCTCTCTGTGTCAGTCTGTCTGTCTGTCTGTCTGTGTGTGTGTGTGTGTGTGTGTGTGTGTGTGTGTCAGTGGTGGGTTTCAAAAAATTTTGGAACCTCTTCTGTAAGTGTAGCCTGCTTTCCGGGTCCACTGGTGGAACCTCTTCTAACCGGTTCGGTAGATTTGACGAACCGGTTCTACCGAACTGGTGCGAACTGGTAGGAACCCACCTCTGATGCGAAGCCACACATCTCCATATGTTTAACAGTTGCCCCTAGATGCAATAGTGTGTAGGTTTATAGGTTCCAAGCTAAAGAAAGAGCTGCATGCATTTTGCCACACACCGTAGAAATAAATAGGACTTTCCTGCATGGGCAACTAGAGAAATGACAGATCTGTCAACTGATATGGTGAAATATTTGAGGATTGCACTGAAGCCTTCTTCAGGCTTCATGATTTTCAGCAGTGAATATCCATGATCTGATATGCCCCCTGTTTATGCAATGAAAAGAAAGCTACTAGCTTCAACTATTATGGCTAGTAGTTCTCAGTGGATAGCACGATGTGTGGTATATGTCCTGCTGTGTAACTTTGAGCATGGACTCGAGAAGATTGGGAAGAACAACTAGATAGACACACATGGAGATAGACACACATGAAGTTGAACACCACTGCCGCCCTCTCCATTGCAGAGCACAGCAGCTGATATCTCTACCTCAAAAACTTTGTATTTGTTTCACAAGATATACTTCTGCCTGGTGTATTATAATTCTGAAATGCAAGAGGCATACTAGCTACAAAACCACCCTCAGGATTGATTACCAAGGCTCAGTAGCAGTGGTGGGATTCAAATAATTTAACAACCGGTTCTCTGTCCTAATGACCAGCTGGGTAGGTGTGGCTCGGTGGTCATGTGACTGGGTGGGTGTGGCCAACTCAATGTCACTCAGGTCGATGGGCGCTTCGCCTTAGCTGTTACAATGTAATAAGGGTTAACCGGAGAGGCAGTTTCTGTAAGCAGGGCAACAAAGATGAGGCTAGAAACAACACCAGAACGTTTCCTTCCTGCCTTCCTTACAGGATTAGCCCTGTAAAGTGGGGAAAAACAAAAGGAGATTTCTTCCAACAACCGCTTCCCTTAACTGCTTAGAAAGTTACCAACCGGTTCTCCCGAATAGGTACGAACTGGCTGAATCCCACCACTGCTCAGTAGGCTAGGTGGTGTGCTAGAAGATGCCAACAGAACCCTCACAACAATCCCTATTTACACCACAATTCAAACCAATTAACTGGTATATGCTACAGCAACTGCTGTAATTCTGGAGATGTTTGGCAGTGCCATCAACACTAGTACATATCTCGCTGGAAAATGACTTTAGAAATTAAGATTAAGACAACTTGGAATAAAGGTCAGCTCGTGGAACTAAAGGAAGGTATGTAGGTTATGGTTTATACTTGGCTACTGAAAAAAATACAAGACCTTACTGCCTCTAACTGCACTCAAAGAAGGATAAACATTTTTCTTCGGATATCTCTTGGTTGGAAGTGGATATTCAGGATCAAACTAGGAAGTCCTGCTGACTCCAATAAACCAATGGATAAACCAATAAACAGATGGAAACAGAAAGGAACTGTTGCAGGAGTGGGTTGCTGGGGGTTTGTACCCCGAGGTGGCGCAGTGGTTAAATGCAGCACTGCAGGCTACTTCAGCTGACTGCAGTTCTGCAGTTCGGCTGTTCAAATCTCACCGGCTCAAGGTTGACTCAGCCTTCCATCCTTCCGAGGTGGGTAAAATGAGGACCCGGATTGTTGGGGGCAATATGCTGACTCTGTAAACCGCTTAGAGAGGGCTGAAAGCCCTATGAAGCGGTATATAAGTCTAACTGCTATTGCTATTGTTATTGCTATTGTACGGGTTCAGGAGATCCTCTAGCGAAGATTCTATGGAGTTCGGTGAACCCCCAAATCCCACTACTTGATTCCCAATGACAGCATCAAGTTGATAGGGAAGTTTGTAATTTTGTTGTCCTGATTTGGAGGCAAATGTTGACAAGAAGAATGGATGAAACTAAATCTCCAATGGCTGTGTTTGGGGCCCAGGCTGGAAGTTCTCTTTGCTTGGAACTATGGGAGTGCATCACCCAATTCAGAATCTCTAGATGAAATAATTATGACATTGTGCAACATATCACAAGTATTTTGTAAATCTGACAAATACTGCCAGTGAAAGGTTGAAGTAGTGATCTGGGAATTTCTTTGTCCTTAAGGAAGTGGGGAAGAGGAAGGAGAATCTGCTTGGTAAAAGGAAAAAAAATGATCGGAAGAGGTCAAGTGGAGTTGATATTTTACAGCGAGTTCTGCCTGAGGGTTCTTGATAAATATTTCTTGGAGGATCACATACTTCTGTACATGGTGCCCTGGGAAATATTTTTTTTGCAATGCTAGCTAGAGGCACAATACACCAGGGCATGTAAACCCAGCATGTAAGCTGGTAGAAAAGAGTTTTCTTATATATATATAAAGACTAATTAATGAGTCATCAGACCAAGAGGTTTAATTGGAAGAACTATCTTGCTAAGCTGCTTTGGAAAATGCAAAACCATGAATTTGGCAGAAGTAAACTTAGGATACTTCAAAATAAGAGAGAAAAGTGTAGACTAGGTGCATCTAAAATGATGCCTCGGTTATCAAATGGGTAGCAAAACAAATGGATCTTTCTGGTTAAATACATATATCCCTCTTCCATATGAGTCATTTTCTTTGGTATTCAATGCACATTAATTCAGAGCTCATTAATTTTTAGCTCTGCCCTTCTTTAACACACACACACACACACACACACACTTTTAAAATAACTCATTCCCATTCCATTTAAACTTTATGTAGCTTTATACACTTTTACACAGAGAAGCCTGCCATACCGTGTTGTCATTTTCACATTTTCAATCAACATTCATTTTACACATCAACTTCGTACCACATTTTATCAAGGTACACAATTTCATCTATTTATTCTGGTTTTTTTTCCCATTTATGTATAAGTTACAATGATTCACTCCATTCCACCTGTCAAATACAATTGTCTTGACATTTGCTGTGTTAACTTTCAAAGTTACTGTTGGTTGCATTATATAATTTATTCTAACATTCACTGCAAATCATTAAGGTTCTTAGCCAAATCATGCCGTTATCTGTGAATTAACTGTCAGGTTCCGAAGGGTTAATGCAAAGAGCCAAACACGGAGACGGTTTGAAAATGACGTTTATCTTCTTCCTCCAGCACGAACTGACCAACAAAGCACTAAGACAATGAATAAAGTGTCAGAGCTGACATCCTGTGCTCCCCACCACCTTTTATAGTTAGTTGGTAATCAGGCTAACACCACCACCACCCCAACATGCACACACCCATCACCCCGTGACCCAGAGTGAAACCCACCCGGCAATCAATCATGGATTGTTCACAGTCAGTTATCAGTTCTGGAATGTTTTCAGTGGAAACCTCCCTGTGGTCAATCATGAAGAGCTTTGTAGAGTTCTCAGCTGGACTACTTGTGGAGGAGGGAAATCTCCATCTGGTAAGCCCGAGTCTTGGCAGCAATGGCCAAGAGTCTATAGACATTGGCAATAAACAATTTGGCCAGCTTCCTAGCAGATGGAAGGCCAGGGCATTCTACAAAATGAGCCTGCTTGGAGAACCTGCTGTCAGATTCACAGGATACAATATACTTTTAACTTATCTAGTATTCCTCACATGTTTATCCATCAATACACTAAATAAACAACCAAGGGGGTAATCAACCCCCCTTTTCCCATGTTGAACTGTATGCTAAGCATTCCATTTATATTTCCATCATATACCACTACTATGTCATTCAACAATCAATGTTCAAATTTATATTCACCTTCCTGCAAGTGCAGAAAGTGACATATTTCTAATTGTTAGGTATAACTTAGTCTTCACACACACACACACACACACACACACACACACACACAGAGAGAGAGAGAGAGAGAGAGAGACACTCACGGCCACTCCATGAGTTGCTTGTCAGTGAAGTGGGTGGCATATACATTTGACAAATAAATAAAGTGAGAGAACAACATTATACACACTAATAAAGGACAATATTTACATTTCAGGGTTGAAATGTGGGGTCCTTTGTCCTTTCTGAGTTTGGCTGTTTTCTTGCAGATGTTTCATTACCCAAATTAGATAACATCATCAATGTTACTGTTACCTAGCTTGGATAATGAGTCATGGTTGCACAATCGTTGCAATGCAGTATTGCAGGCGAATTCTGCATTCCACTGCCAGCAGTTTGATCCTGACCAGCTCAAGGTTGATTCAGTCTTCCATCCTTCTGACTTCGAAAAAATGAGGACCCAGGTTGTTGGGGACAATATGCTGACTCTGTAAACCACTTGGAGAGGTGTGTAAAGCACTATGGGGTGGTATATAAGTGCTGTTGCTTGCTAATGAAACAACAGCAAGAAATCAACCAAGCTCAGAGAGCACCAAGGACACTATATATATCTCGTCCCACACCAAAGCACGCTGAGCCAAAGATACTTTACGGAATTTATTAACAGACAGACAGGTCCTTGGCAGCAAACCAGCACGGACAAGCCTTGGCAGCAATCCAGCCTGCCAAGCTAACACGACAGTTCTCCAACTTTAGTGAATGTGTTGACTCCTGCAAAAGGGGCATGTACATAAGCAGTCCTTTTATAGTCTTGAGACGAGTCTAATTACCATCAGCTGAGTGCAATTACCTCCTGTAACTGCGCAACTGTTCCTTACGCCTAATAGCTCTCCGGTGCTGGGCACCCAGGAACAACTCCTTTGGCTCCTCCCCATTGCTGAGTTCCGGATCACACTCCCTTGTCTCCTCCCCACTGGTCCAAGGCTAAGGCACCTCCTGGTGGCCAACCAGCCTCTCTGCGCCCTGCTCGGAGTCGGAACCCTGTCCAGGGTCCTCCACATCCTCCAGGGCCGACTCATAGGAACCCTCACTGTCGGAGTCTGGTGGCAGCTCCAACGGCTCCTGCTGGGCCACATATATATCATTTACATTTCTCCAGTTGTCCAGCATTTATATCTGCTACCTTACTAATTTTCAATATAAAAATATAAAAAGGATGCCTTCCTTTTTATTGTTTTTATTTTTTTCATTTTCCATCACTTTTTTCCCCTCTTATTCCACCTTTAACATATCACTGTGATGCCCATTCACATTTCTAAAACATTTCTTCCAGCCTTCTCTCTCTTGACTTTCATCTTAAATTATTCATCGCATTTACCTTTAATTCCATTCACGCTAGTGGAGGCCCCTTATTTAGCTCTTTTAACGAACTCCCAAAATGTTTTTTTTTCCTTCAAAACATTCTGCCAAAATCCTTCTGCACTTTATCTGCCTTTTTCTATGTTAATAGTTCCTTGATCTCTTGACTGTATTCTTTTTTTCCTCTTTATACACACTATATATTTTTCTCACTCTCGTGGTTTGCGGCAATCTTTTCCTTAAACAATTGCTTTTCTCCCTCTCCTTCATGTCATCATTTTGCTGAACATCTTTTTTGTACTTTCCATTAGGACAACTGCACACATTTCTGTGGTCCTTTGCAACTTAATTGTTTCTCTGCTGTTCAAAGGAGCTTTCACACCCTTGTTCTTTCCCATCTACTTTCCACTGATTCTATTGTGAGGTTAAATCTATTTTTGGATACCTTTTCATTTCTTCCCCATTGAGAACTTCTCATCATTCTTACATGCTTCATTAATTCTATTCATTTTTTTTAGGATAAACAATCAATTCATTTTTACCATGTGCAACTATAAGCAGAGTTTTGCTTAAACCAGATATTTGAAAGAGCATGATCTTTCCAGTTCACCGACAAATGCACGCTCGACAAAAGCGCTCCGACAAAACCGCGGGGAGAAAAGCGTGAGTTCGAAATCACGCTGACGAATGAGCACAGAAGCGGGCCAACAACAGCGTGCCGACAGAAGCGTGCTCTAAACCTAACCCTAAAGTTAACCTTAAATGTAACCCTAAACCTAACTCTAACCTAAGCCTAAACCTAAGCCTAAACCTAACCCTGAACCTAACCCGGAACCTAACCCTCACCCTAACCCTAACCTTAACCCTAACCCTAACCCTAACCTTAACCTTAACCCTAACCCTAACCCTAACCCTAACCCTAACCCTAAACCTAAACCTAAACCTAAACCTAAACCTAAACCTAAATGTAACCCTAAACCTAACCCTTACCCTTATCCTAACCCTTACCTTACCGTAATGGTGCTTCTGTCGGCGCTCTTTTGTCGGCACGCTTCTGTGCTCATTCGTCAGCGCGCTGTTGATGTCGCGGTTTTATCGCTGCAGTTTTGTCAGCGCGCTGTTGTCGAGCATGCATTTGTCGGTGAACCGGAAAGATCATGCTCTTTCAGATATCTGATTTAAGCAAAACTCTGCTTATAGGTGCACATGGTAAAAATGAATTGATTGTTTATCCTAAAAAAAATGAATAGAATTAATGAAGCGTGTAAGAATGATGAGAAGTTCTCAATGGGGAAGGAATGGTAGGACCACTGCTGCTACCTTGGCTCCTTCAGACATCATTCAGACCAAACAGGAACTAAGCGAAGTGAAGTATTGATGGTAGAGAACTGACTTTCTCTCACAATCTGGAGTTCATGTTGAATACAAATAGAGAGCCAATTTGTTTGGTGAAAAACTTTATCTCTATCTAATATTACGTGATAACCAGCACTAAATGACAATGATACAAAGGTAAGCAAATCCAAGTCAGTTCTAACCAAGTTAACACTATATATATATATATATATATATATATATATATATATATATATATATATATATATATATATATATATATATATATATATGTTATATTTGTTATATTTATGCTGATAAATAAATAAAGGGAGACTAGTATAGATCTATTTCAAGCTATTTAGCTCTCATCAGCTAGCCACACCCTTACTGGGAATCGAACCTGTGCCATATTTGGGCATACCAGGGGTTGTGACTTTAAATATATATATATATATATATATATATATATATATATATATGTATGTATGTATGTATGTATGTATGTATGTATGTGTATGTGTATATGTATATGTATATGTATATGTATATGTATATGTATATGTATATGTATATGTATATGTATATGTATATGTATATTTAGTGTCACAACCCCTGGTATGCCCAAATATGGGAGGAAGCAGACTGCTTCCTTTCTCTGTTAATCGGCTCGTCACAAGAGACCATCCAGACAGAAACCCAACATTTTTACTTTTGCCTTTGTTACATTTGTGTTGTATTTGTGCTGATAAATAAATAAAGGGAGACTAGTATAGATCTATTTCAAGGTATTTAGTTCTCATCAGCTAGCCATACCCAGGTTCTAATCCCAGTAAGGGTATGGCTAGCTGATGAGAGCTAAATAGCTTGAAATAGATCTATACTAGTCTCCCTTTATTTATTTATCAGCACAAATACAACATATATATATATATATATATATATATATATATATATATATATATATATATATATATATATGTGTGTGTGTGTGTGTGTGTGTGTGTGTGTGTGTGTGTGTGTGTGTGTGTGTGTACGTATACCATTACCATTACCATTACCCCACCCAGTTCCACCCACAACTCCACCCAGATGACACCAACCCATCATCACCAATCACCATGACCCACACCCTCAGCCACACCCCCATTCAGTGTCATCATAGCCTCTTTCCTGGTTAGCTGCATCTGAGCAGAAGAGTTACGTCAAAGTAGGCAGTTGCACCCAAGTAGAAGAGTTACTCTGCAGAATAGTGAGGGAAGCCTTGCAGAGCCACATGCAGATACAGACTCCGGCAACATCAGAGAGTCATTGGTGGCATGTAATCATGGCCAAGCGGGTGTGGCAATGGACGGGCTCCCCCCTGAATGGCAGCCCGAAGGCTGACAGGGAAGGGGCATTGGGTGATGTTGCAGGAAAAGCTACTCATCTTTTTATCTGATGCACGGTCAGTTTGTCCTCCTGTGACACACCTTGAGAAATGCACAAGTGTGTCCCACAGCAGGGCTGGTCTTTTGGCACTCCAAAATACTACTCTGCAATAGCATTGTCTCTCCTGGCTATTGTAACAGTGCCATACAGTAATAATAATTGAGTCAAGGGTTACTCACCGGTCATATTTTCCAGCATACATTTCATAACACCATCTAAAATAATGTTATGACTTTCTTACATCTGTCAGGTTTTGCATGACATTCTGTACATACCAGATTGGGCAATAATTTCCCACCAACTGGGAATATTCTATACAGTCTAGCATTCTGAGGCATGGTGAACTTTCCGTGCAAAACCCAATAAAATCTCACAGGGCCCAGCTAAAAGAGAGCGAATAGTGCTGTAGTTGTATTTTTGTCACTAAGTTGGAACTTCACCTTTAGAGCATCCTTGACTTTCATTTGTTTGAAGTCTAATGACTCAAGCGTTATGCTGATGAGTTGAATTTCACAGTACATGTAAATCTGACCTGTGTAACTTATTCTGTGTACTTGAGTTGTCAGAAGGTCCAGAAGTGCAAATTAATACAGAGGATCAGCATGGCCTGCAGCAATCTTGAGTGGTGATAACATCGTGTAGCCATATGTCTTTCATATTATTTCTCCTTTACTATTTTTAATTATATATGCATAAAAACTGGGTAGAATGGCCTGTTGATGTCATAAGGAAAAAATTAAACCAAACTAAACCTGGTTAGGAAGGAAGATAATTAATCCAAATTCATATATGTATAGAAAAATATGTAGAACTAATGTCACGGGGTTCCTTCAGATGATCATCACTATAATACCTTTAAAACAATATATTTAATATACTTCTTCTGATCTACTGTAAACTCACAATTACAACGTCAGCTTTATACTTAAGCACAGGAATTCAAGAACTGAAGTTAAGTATTTCTTCCTAAGAAGAAGTGCTAGGTCAGACCAAACTTCTGTTTAGTCCAATATACTGTTACTAAAGTAGCTAAACAGACGTTAATAGTTCAGAAGCTCAGAAATAGAATATTCCTGCTCTTAAGCAACAAATAATCAAAGAGTTGCTTAAGAGCAGGAATATCCTATGTTGTGGCCTATGTTGTGGCCTGGCAGGAGCCGTTGGAGCTGCCGCCAGACTCCGACAGTTAGGGGCCCTATGAGTCGGCTCTGGAGGATGAGGAGGACCCTGGACAGGGTTCCGACTCTGAGCAGGGCACAGAGAGACTGGTTGGCCACCAGGTGGTGCCTGAGCCTTTGATCAGTGGGGAGGAGACAAGAGAGAGTGATCCAGAAATCAACAGTGAGTTGTTCTGGGATGCACGCCGTCGAAGGGCTACTCGGCATCAAGAACAACTATGTAATTACAGGAGGTAATTACGCTCAGCTGATGGTCATTAAGCTCCTCTCCAGACTATAAAAGAGACTGCTTGTGCCATGCCCTTCTTGGAAAAGTCAACGCTTGGACTAAAGAGAAACGAACTTGGTAGGCTAGATTACTGCCAGACTTTGTTTGCTTTGCTGCCAAGGTTTATCGGACTTGCTGCCAAGGTCCTTATCTGTTTGTTTATTTGGCTTTCAGCCATCAATGTATATATACATTAAAACTAGTGACCCTTGTTACTTCAGGAAATTGCCTTATCCCCCTTTTTAAAGCAACATGGATCAATGTCCATTATCACACCTTGTGCCAACCAATTCTCTGCAGTGTGACTCAACCCTAAGTGACATTATTCAGGAATAAATAATACTTTGAATGTGTGAACATTATGCTGCCAACCTGTTTAGGAATTTCTGATAGACATGCAGAATATCGCTGTAATTGACGTGTTATCTGTACTCCTGTACTCCTGCAATTAGCCTGTGCTAAAGAGGTGCTTTAAGGGATGTGGTGGCTCAGTGGCTAAGACACTGAGCTTGTCAATCAGAGGGTCGGCAATTCAGCAGTTCGGATCCCTTGTGCTGCATGACGGAGTGAGCTCCCGTTACTTGTCCCAGCTTCTGCCAACCTAGCAGTTTGAAAACATGTAAAAATGCAAGTAGAAAAATAGGGACCATCTTTGGTGGGAAGGTAACAGTGTTCCATGCTCCTTTGGCATTTAGTCATGCCGGCCACACAACCATGGAAACGTATTTGGACAGTGCTGGCTCTTCGGCTTTGAAACAGAGATAAGCACCGGCCCTAGAGTTGGGAATGACTAGCATGTATATGCGAGGGGAACCTTCACTTTCACCTTTAAAGAGGTGCTACCAATTTAAGTCCCATATATCTATTATATGTTTTGATCAAGAAAAATGGTAAATGCCAAAAATAATTGTAAAGGAGGAAATGTAAATGTCAAAGAGAACGGTATATGTGTGTGTCTGTTGGTATATCTATCTGTATGCATGTATTGCCTTGTTAATTTATATTACTCACATATACTTTTTAAAAATAAAAATATGGACTTATGGTCATAAAATTAACATTTCTAAAAATAACCTTTAAAAAAAGACTAGAAACTCTGATTGAATAAAGGCTTGAAACTTTAAAAAAAAATAAAGATACATCATGATGAAGTCTTACCATCAGAAATCTCACTTTTCTATCATTGATCAGGGCTCCAGAGAACCTGCTAAAATGATTTAAACTTCTAATCATTCTATGAAAGTTGATCTTTTCAGGGTTAAATCTTCGATAATTTACATAGCTTTTTTACTGAGTCTGAGAAAAAAACAACCTAGTGCCCAGTATGGATCATAAGAGTATGAGGAATAAACAGGGTGAATTAGAAATTCAAGTAAATGAGGCCAGATATGATATTGTTGCCATTACTGGAACTTGGTAGGATGAAACCCACAAATGGATCATACAGCTAGAAGGATTTAAATTATTTAAAAGAAATGGACCAAATAAAAGAGGAGGTGCACTATATATACGAAATAACTACATCTCTGCAGAAATAGAGCACAACAATGATGAGAACTACTGTACCTTGAATGCATCTGGGTCAATATTAAAGGTTTGGGGGGAAATGACATTGCCATAGGTCTATACTACAGGCCACCCAACCAAACAAAGGCAGTAGATGAACTTTTTGCTAGTCAGCTAACTAAGGTATGTAGGAAGCACACCACAATACTAATGAGGGATTTTAACTACCCCAACATCAACTGGGAAATAAACTCTGCACCAAGTGGAAGATCCAACAGGTTCCTAACAAACCTAGCAGACAACTTTGTTTCCCAAAAAGTAGAGAAGGGAACAAGGGGATCAGCCATATTGGACTTAATTCTCACTAACAGAGAGGAAATGATAGAAAGTGTTGAAGCCACAGAAACCCTGGAGGCAAGTGACTATGCAATATTGGAATTCAACATTATGCAAACACAAGTAGTAGAATAAAGTCAAACTAGAGTCAAACTAGTTTAAGAGAGCTAATAAACTTAGAGAGAGCTTGGGAAGAATTCCATGGATGAGAAAAACAATTCAAGAAGCTTGGGAAATTTTGAAAAATGAGATTACAAAAGCCCAGACTAGCACAATACCAATGAAGAAGAAAAATAACAGCTCCCAAAAGAAACCAGCATGGCTGCATAAAGAACTCTCTGACAAATTGAAAGACAAAAAAGATAAGTATAAAAAGTGGAAAGAGTGGGACATAACTAAGATACAATATCAGCAAATAGCCCGAGCCTGATAAGATGAAATGAGGAAAGCTAAGGCTCACAATGAAGAAAGGCTTGCCACAAAAGTAAAAAAAAAAAATAACAAGAAAAGCTTCTTCCAACATGTTAAAAACAAGAAAAAAGTTAAGGAAACAATTGGTCAATTGCTGGGAGAAAGTGGCAAGAAGGTGACAAGCAACAGGGAGAAAGCAGAACTATTTAACTCATTTTTTGCATGTCTTTACACAAAAGGGAAAAAAAACATCAATCAAAAACATCACCACAAAAATTGGATTAGGAACACAAGTTGAAATAGGGAAGAAAATGGTAAGTGATCACCTGACTACCATAGACGAATTCAAATCACCAGGACCAGACGGATTACACTATCTGGGTTCTGAAGGAACTGGCAGACGAGATCTCAGAACCACTGAACTATATATTTCAGAGATGCTGGAGCACCCAGGAACTGCCAGAGGACTGGAAAAGAGCTGATGTGGTTTCCATCTTCAAAAAAGGGGAAAAATAGATCCAGGAAACTATAGACCTATCAGCCTGACCTCAATACCAGGAAAGATTCTGAAAAAGCTAGCAATAGCAATAGCAGTTAGACTTATATACCGCTTCATAGGGCTTTCAGCCTTCTCTAAGCGGTTTACAGAGTCAGCATATCGCCCCCACAGTCTGGGTCCTCATTTTACCCACCTCGGAAGGATGGAAGGCTGAGTCAACCTTTGAGCCGGTGAGATTTGAACCGTTGAACTGCAGATAACAGTCAGCTGAAGTGGCCTGCAGTACTGCACCCTAACCACTGCGTCACCTACTTATTCATCAAGTAATGAATTAGCGAACACCTAGAAGTAATAGCCAAAAGCCAACATGGGTTTGTCAAAAACAGATCATGCCAGACTAATCTTACTGCATTCTTTGACAAAGTGACAAAATTAGTGTCACTTTGAAGAAGAATGCTGTCAATATAGTTTATTTGGACTTCAGTAAAGGCATTTGATAAAGTAGACCTAAATCTACTACTAGATAAAGTAGAAAAATTTGAGTTAGACAGCATCACCAAAAGATGGATTCATAACTGGCTGACCAACCACACTCAACGTGTAGTCCTCAATGGAACTGCATCTACATGGAGGGAAGTATGCATTGGAGTACCCCAACTCTCTGTTTTAGGCCCAGTACTCTTCAGCAGCTGTCAAAAAAGCCAACACAGTTCTAGGCTGCATAAACAGAGGGATAGAATCAAGATCACATGAAGCGTTAATACCATTTTATAATGCCTTGATAAGGCCACACTTCGAATACTGCATTCAGTTTTGGTCGCCACGATGTAGAAAAGATGTGGAGACTCTAGAAAGAGCACAGAGAAGAGCAACAAAGATGATTAGGGGACTGGAGACTAAAACATATGAAGAACAGTTGCAGGAACTCAGTGTGTCTAGTTTAATGAAAAGAAGGATTAGTGGAGACATGATAGCAGTGTTCCAATATCTCAGGGGTTGCCACGAAGAAGAGGGAGTCAAACTATTCTCCAAAGCACCTGAGGGCAGAACAAGAAGCAATGGGTGGAAACTAATCAAGGAGAGAAGCAACTTAGAACTGAGGAGAAATTTCCTGACACTTAGAACAATTAATCAGTGGAACAGCTTGCCTCCAGAGGTTGTGAATGCCCCAACATTGGAAGTCTTTAAGAAGATGTTGGATAGCCATTTGTCTGACATGGTATAGGGTTTCCTGCCTAGGCAGGGGGTTGGACTAGAAGACCTCCAAGGTACCTTCTAATTCTGGTATTGTATTGTATTGTATTGTATTGTAAAGTATTGGCAAAAAAAGAAGCAGCAGCAGCCAATTTTACCCAATTAAACATTGACCTATTTGTACTAAAGCAACATTTCAGTCTCATTTTCAAAGGCAGTTCCATGTTTAATGCTTTTTAACAATAATCAAAATAGTGCTAGAAGGAGGGTGTTTCACTACTGTAGCTCTTCCTGCAAGACAATCTGCAACATACAGACATTTTAAATAGTTTCCTTTTTTTCCCTCCTACATGTTTTAGTAGTGTATTTCCTTTTTCTGAGTTTCCCTGTCCTTTACACACAAACACACACACAGAGAGAGAGAGAGAGAGAGAGAGAGAGAGAGAGAGAGAGAGAGAGAGAGAGAGAGAGAGAGAGAGAGAGAGAGAGAGAGAGAGAGAGAGAACATCCTGAATTTGTAGTCCTTGGCCTAATTTCAAGCAATTTTCACCTTATTTGTTTGCTTGTTTAACTGATTTATATCCTGCCTTTATTTTGCACTGGACAACGTGGTGTACATAAAGCTCTCTCCCCTATTTGCAAAAATAAATAAATAAATAGCCATCTGTTAATTCAGACTTCTAGAAAGAGCTATCAATCCGTCCCTGGAAAACATGGCACCATTTTATTTTGTTCCCCTATCTTCTTTTCTTTACCAAACTTGCAACTAGAAAGAATGGGTGTCCTACCCACTTTTGGCATTATCTGGGCACATAGTTTGCGCAAACTCCAACCACTATTGACGTATCCCTCCAAATGAAAAAGGAGAAAAACCTCCCACCACCACCCATTATAGCTTTCCCCCCTTCTGCAACAAAGGCTGTAGAGCTTCATATGAAAGAACTCCTATGAAAGAGCCAAAGATAATTTACAAGGAATTAATTTGTTCATCTATTAATTTCTTCCAGGAAGTTTAGTTAGATTTTGACATGACTAGCACTAATTTAACTGGACTAAAGGTGAACAAAGGTTATGAGCTAAAGTGAATATGAAAACAGGCACATCTCAATCCCTTCAGAGATACTATGGGAAGATTCAGTGAAGAATCAAGAGTCTAGCCTATCCAATCTTAATGGTTGCAATTAGAGTTTGCTGAATAAAATTGTTCTAACTTTAAAACAGGTGGTGGTAAATCAAGCAGAAATGAAATGATTGGCAGATTGTTCAACTCCTCTGATGTTGTGTGTGTCTCTCTCTTTGTCTCTCTGTATATCTATTGTTTATGTGTGTGCATCTATATATACGCATACTTTTTTACAGAGAAGAAAAATCAAGAATATCAAACTTGATGAAAAAAACCTATCTCCTAAGTTGTGGACAATAACTGAAATGTTGCTTGCATATTATGCAATCAGTGTGTTTTTAAAGCAATTATAAATTTTAAGATTGCAGTCAGAGTCCACCTTCTGAGCTATTGTTCTGGTAAACGCATAGCCATATTATTTTGAATGGTGGGTACTTTTAAGAACTTTGCGTTCCATTTTAAAATGAACAAAAACAACTTTGAATTTGCCATGGAAAATTATATCTGAATATAAACTCCATTGTTTTCCTGAATAAGACCAACCTAGGTATGATTTTGCTTCAGTCCAGCTGCTAGAAACAGTAAAAATTAGAAAGCCAATTTGTATCCCAAGGACACATAAAAATATAAATGAAGTTCGGTCATGAACAAGAATGATTGACTCTACACTGTAACGATGTCAGCTCTTTGAGATTATAGCAATAGCAGTTAGCAATGGCAGTTAGACTTATATACCGCTTCATAGGGCTTTCAGCCCTCTCTAAGCGGTTTACAGAGTCAGCATATCGCCCCCCACAGTCTGGGTCCTCATTTCACCCACCTCGGGAGGATGGAAGGCTGAGTCAACCTTGAGCTGGTGAGATTAGAACCGCTGAACTGCAGATAACAGTCAGCTGAAGTGGCCTGCAGTACTGCACCCTAACCACTGCGCCACCTTGGCTCTTGATTATGCAAACTCCCCCAGAAGACTAGAACTCAGCTGTAGTAAGGGAGGCTGTATTATAAATCTTATAACTCTGTTTTTCTTCCCCTTCACCTTATACTCCTTAACAGATCAGAGCTTCTCTGCAAAGTTTTCTAACTTGCTCTTTTCTTATGGATGGATGGCAATCACCTGCAATTAATACATTTTGTTTTGTTGCCAATTTTATTTCATTAGAGCAGGGGTATCAAACTCGTGTCAACCCGTGGTCGTTACATGACATATCGCGATATTTTTTCCCCCTTAGCTAAACCGGTGGTGGGTGAGGTCAGTGCATGATGAACCCAGCCCATGGGCTGCGAGTTTGACACCCTGGTTTGGGGTAGCGGTTAAGGCACCTGTCGGGATTCCAAATAGCATCCAAAAGTAAATCAGAGTCCAAGGCAAAGTATTGCTCAAAGTTCCAATTTATTAAGAGAGCCATATTGGCACTTCTGGGGAAACCCGAATCTGAAAGCTTCCCAGTTGAAATTTCAAAATCTTGCCTCCACACCCACAAGTCCATCATATGGTCCAATGTTCCAACTGCCATGCTGGCACTTCCACCCATCCAGTTCCGGCCAGGTGCGGAGACGAAGGATGACCTTGGCTTTCTGGAAAGAATGTTGTTATGACTACATACCATATGACTCTGTAATATACTCCCTCCCATTTCCCACAATAGAAAATGCATAGTAAAATGATAGAAAGTGTGGCAGGCCTAATGTCCAAAAGAAAAATGATTTCAGGCCTGACAGGACCAGGCTAGAAAGTGGGAGAGTGTGAGTTCCACCCTTGCCTTATGGATGACCTTGTGTCACCTCTTTCTCATCCCTAAGAAGTGGCAAACCACTTCTGAAATCTTGCCAAAAATCTGCATGGACTTGACTGTCTCCAAACTAAACAATAATTTACCTTACTCAGTGGATATGGGGTTTTGTTTTATTTTTTTTAATTAATAAGTTCTGAGGCCTGGAAGAGTTAGGAAACTGCTATTCTAGAATATAACCCTATTCTTTATTTGGGGGACTTAAGTTGATTTCATAGAAACAAGTTCTACAGATTACACTTTCAACTGAATTTACCCTGTAATATTTCATTCCCACCCAAATCAGTTTTGTTTTACCATTCTTTATTTTCTAAGGTATCTATTGATCAATTGATCTCTCATCTAATTGTTGAGATTTACATCTCTCCATAGATCAAGCTAAGTATGAATAAATAATTTAGGCTGCCCCAGACTCCAGAATTGAACACCAAAAATACTTACTGGTTCTTTAGATCTAAAACAACATTAAAAGGGGAAAAAAAGTAAAGGAAAAGAGATAAATGAGTTGCCCCATCATACTATTGATAACAACAGGAAGTCAGTAAATTCAGAAATGAAAATGTATAGAAAAGTCTCCTTAAAAAAAGAAAGGATATTTGATAAATAATATTTTAAATGAAAAATTTCATTGCAGCAAGTACATTGAGTGCTTCTGTACCGGAGAAAAATTCCATGTGTATCTAAACAAACTTGTATTGTATTGTATTGTATTGTATTGGATTGGATTCTACTCCACTCCACTCCACTCCATTCCATTCTCTCTCTGCCACTTGAAAAGCCAAAAAAAAATGGTGGTCTTCAATTTACTCCAACTGGGCCCAAAATTTCTGTCACTAAGTAACATAGTTGTTAAATGAGTTGTGCCCCATTTATTTTACCATAGTTATTAAGCAAATCACAGTAGGTTTTTGCGAGTCATGTAGTCAGTAAATGAATCAAGCTTCTAACAGACTTTGCTTGTCAGAAGTCATCTGGGAAGATTGTAGATGGTTATCTCATGACCCCAGGACATGGAACCATCACAAATATGTGCTGGTTGCCAAGTGCTTAAATTTTGATCATGTGACCACGTGACTGGGAGGATACTTACAATGGTCATAAGCATGAGAACTGATCAAAAGTCATTTTTCTTCAGTCCATTGTAAGTTCAAATGATTGCTAAATGAATGGTTGTAAATTGAGGACTGCCTGTAAGTTGTCTTCCATTGGCCCTCCAACTGCATCTCACATAATATTTATTTATTAGGGTTTTTTTTAATCCTGCCTTTATTAATTTATAAGTAACTTAGGTGGTGAACATACATACTCCTACCTCCTCCTATCAATGCACTGTCTAGTACAGGGATGTAAAACTCAAGGCTAGCGGGCCGGATCTGGCCTGGGGGGAGGTGCTTAGATCTGGCCCATGGGGCCACCCTGGAAATAGCAAAAGACTGGTTCGAGCCCCCAGTTTTCACTGGTAGAGGGCTGCAGGAGGCTATTGTGGCCAAAAAACGGGGCCCAAGCTCTGTATTTACTGGAAGAGGACTAACAAAATAAACTAAAAGCAAAACAAAAGGAATAATGCTCGAGCATGTAAGAAGGGAAAGGAAAGGAGAAAGGGAAAGAGGAAAGACAAAGAAAAAGATGGGAATATGGGAAGAGAGCAAGGAAGGAAAAATAAGGAAAGCGGAAGGAAGAAGAAAGGAGAAGGAAGAGGGAAGGAAAAAGAAGAAAAGGAAGGAAGGAATTAGAGTGAAGGCAGGTCTCCGGGAACTTCTGCCTTAGCACTTGGCCACCATGGGTGCCCCCAACATGAGTGATATCAAGCTGCCCACACCCACTCAGCCACATTCCTCAGTGTCCCCCCCCCCGTGTCAAATACAACTCTGATGCGGGCTCCAATGAAATCGAGTTTGACATCCCTGGTCTAGTACATGGATAGAGCAGTCTTTAGCATACACGTGTGGAAAGTTATGTAGTTAAAATTGCAACACACTTCATTCTGAATTCCAATAACTCATTTTAAGTCTTGGTTATCAAACTGCTTTTGGAATAACTGCATTTCCCCAAAAGTGAAATTACATTTCCCAACATTTCTGAAAATGAGCAAAATGCTCTCTCGGTGTATAAAGTCTCCAAAGCCATGAGCATTAAATTATGTATTACTGAAATAACTATGGAAGAAAGGACTATAAAGGAAAGAAGGTGATGTAGTTAAATTCTTGTGAAATATGCAGAGATCTCTGTCCCCTTGATGTAATTTTTGAGGGGTGTATATTGGGAATCTGGACTGAGGGTTTTTCCCCCTCACCTGCAATAGATTGTGGTTGTAACCCGGCAAGAGCCTTTGGAGCTGCTGCCAGACTCCGACAGTGAGGGGTCTTATGAGTCGGCCCTGGAGGCGGTGGAGGACCCTGGACAGGGTGCCAACTCCGAGCAGGGCGACGAGAGACTGGTTGGCCCCCAGGTGGCTGCAGAGCCTTGGATCAGAGGGAGTGTTCAGGAAAACACTTGTGAGTTGTTTCAGGATGCACCCCGTCGAAGGGCTACTTGACGGAAGGAACAACTGCGTAATTGTAAGAGATGATTGCGCTTAGCTGATGCTGATTAAGATCCTCTCCTGATTATAAAAGAGACCGTTTGTGCCACGCCCTGTTTGCAGGAGTCAACGTTCACATTCACGAATTAAGAGAAACCAACTTGGAGAAGTAGGTTTGCTGGAAGAAGCCTGTTTGCAGTGCTGCATATGTTTATAGGACGTTTTGCCAGAGTGATTATCTCTTTGTTTATTTTAGGCTTGCAGCCAACAAGAGGCTGGGCTGATTAAAACATTCTTTTGTACGTCTGTTTTGGCTTTAGTTCCTGGACGGAGAAGAGGGGGGGGGGGGGGTCAGAACAGATTGTCATGAAATAAACAGACTTTCTTTCAAAATTGCATTACTCATAGAAAGTTACATGCAGTTGTCCACAATCACTTATGAATTTGAGTTTTTAATATGTGGTTTACTTATTTAATATGCTGCTCAACTAGCAAATTACTACAGGCAGTTTACAACTTAAACCCAACTTATTTGAAAACAAACAAGTGGAAGAGCAAAACCTAAATATAGGAAATCAAAACAGAACTGAATTGGGCGGGACAATCACTCTGTTCCCACCCACCCCCCATTAGTGTTGACAGAAATTTAAGTGGACAAATAGAATTCCCCAATTAATTAATGCAAATTAGATAATATTATATCTGAAAGAAAATGATAAAAGGTGATGGGTTTTTTTTATAAAATGAGTCTCTCTCTCTCTCTCTCTCTCTCTCTCTATATATATATATATATATATATATATATATATATATATATATATATATCCCAATTACAATTAAATCTTTTTTTTAAAAAAAGTCATACCTCTTATGGTGGAATCACTGGCTAGAGGAAGAATACCAAGGCATTCCTGATGAAATAGCATCCGTCTGTGGGATGTGCGAAGCCAGACAACTGAAGTCTTTATCTACTAAGGAGAATTCAGTCCGTCTGAAAAGATTCTTGTAAATAGGTGATCTGCAATAAAGAAACTGCTTTGGTCTGCTTTCTGATTGTTCCAATTCTTGAGACCTGATGATACCTACCTACCGTATTTTTCTGAGTATAAGACTCACTTTTTCCCTCAAAAAAAGAGGGTGAAAATTTGGGTATGTCATACACTGAATCTACCCCCCCCCCAAGGCCAAAAATGTGAAGCATGGGGGCAATCCCTGCAGCCTGAAATAGCTGATTGGGGGTATTCCGGCAGTCCGATCCACCTGCCAATCAGCTCTGCTGAATCAGGCTGCAATAAGTACTGAAGCTGACCTGGCTGGCCAGAGGTTGAAGCAGCAATCATATTCAGAAAGCACAGTAACTGATTCAGCAGGATTCAAAATAATCATAATAATATACAATACATTACCAAAAGCAGGTTTTCCAAGGCAGCAGTAAATACAAGCAAATCACAAGCAGTTTCACTTTCAGTTCTTGGCTAAGCCAGGATCCTTCCTGTCTCTTTGTTGCTCGCACAGCAAATGTCAGAGTCCAAATAGCCCTTATTGGCTGTCTTAGTTGCTACGCTTATTCATTGGCTGAACTTATTACCATGTATCAGCTTAATACCATGGATACTGGTAGGCAGAATTTTTCTTATTATTATTTTCCTCCCCAAAAACTAAAGTGTGTTTTATACTCCAGAATGTCTTATACTCCAAAAAAATATGGTACATATCACTTTAGAGTAAAAGGGTGTAAAATGGTACATATCACTTTAGAGTAAAAGGAGGATACCAAATCAGAACGCAGTATCCAACTGCAATGCCTTAATTGAGAGACCGCCTTCTGCCGATTACCTCCCACAGACCCATTCGATCCCACAGATTAGGCCTCTGCCATATTCCATCTGCCAGCCAATGTCAGCTGGTGACTACTCGAAGGAGGGCCTTCTCTGTGGCTGCCCCGGCCCTTTGGAACGAGCTCACCATGGAGATTCGGACCCTCTCCACCCTTCAGGCCTTCCAGACGGCCGTGAAGACCTGGCTGTCCCAGCAAGCCTGGGGTTGAGTCCCCCCCCCCCTACTCAAATTTGCTGTGTCTGTTGTGCTTTTAAATTGTTCGTATTGTCTGATTGTCTTTGTCTTACTTTTTGCAATTTCCCCTCCCTTGGCTTTGTTCAGCCGCCCAGAGTCCCTTCGGGGAATAGGCCGGCCTACAAATTGAATAAACTCCAACTCCAATTTTTCCTGGAATCCTGGGCAAAGTTGCAGCTTCTTTAAAGGTGAAGTTTTCTCTTTGACTTCAAATCCTATGGAGCACACAGATGTCTCTCTATAGTTTCCTGGGTCAATAGTTAGAGAAATGGTTTGCTGCTACCCTCTTCTGAGATGTTTTTTTCAAGTTCATTGAACAGTTTTCTCATCATTGGTCTTCCATCCAAATACCAATCAGATCTGACTCTGCTTAGATTTTCAGATCAGCCAAGGTTGTTTTGGTTCTGCCACCTGTGTAATTTTTATGAATCATACTTGACTTATTCTTTGTTCTGAGACATACATTATACTTAGAGAATGCATTACATTTAACACTGAAATTGTACGGCTTAATACTCCAGTGAATGGAAATTTGAACTGAGAATAGGCAACCTAATCATTCTTATTAAATTTATTTTTAGCTAGCTCCATTCTTCTTTCATTGTGATCCATGAAAGGTTTCCTGTTGCAAAAGTGTGTTTTTACCCATCCCCTCCAAAAAAACCCTCAACTGATCAGATAATTGTCACGAAACATATGCAAGAAAAGTTTGATATCATGCCTTGGTGATGGATTCGTTCATTATTAGAGATTCTGAATCATCCTAGCTGGGATAACTCTCCTCAGATACACACTAATTATAAACAAGCAATATCAAATGTGATGCCAATGACACAACTGCCAAGCATCCTGGCTTTAATTCCCAGACAACCTGCAATTCTCTTGATTGTTTTATAGCCAGCTAGCACTCCTCTGTGAAAGACTTAGAAACGATAGAGGGAATCTGGCTTTGTCAACTCAAATGGCAAAATTCCCATGGATTTCAATTCAGTCCCAATTCGTTCCTAGGTTTTATGCGTCCCATTTGTCGTGCCAAGTCAGAGATTATAGAGACATAAAATGTGAGAAACCCTTTGTGTTTTGTGCATTGTGATCATCCTGGCAGCAAAGGCTTGCTGGACAGCTTATCAACTGGATGATTCGGTTGGTCTCAACTTCAAGCCTATGAAAACTCCCTGGTGACACCTGACGAGAACTTGCCAATATCCGCTAATTGTCAAATTCATTAATGCCTCTTTTTTTAAAAAAATCCAGTTCCCTTATTACTGCATGAAATCTCAGCGCTTTCAGCTCTATTCACTAAGGCACAGTATTCATGTGCATGATGTGAATTCTCCTGGGAAACTCCTTTGTAAGCATGTGTTCCAGAAGATGCTCCATTCATTTGAGGAGAACAAAGTGCTTATATCCTTGTAGCCAGATGAAGACGCATCCCAGGTCTTCCTCTGTAGCCTGAACAGCAGGTAGAGTACACAAGATCACGTCACAAAATAGACAGTGATTCCAAATCCATGTTTGTTTCAGGATGATAATAAAGGGATCAAAACACTGATGAGAATAATCCACAATTTGGGGGGAGGAGGTGGGGGGGATTCTTTATTCTTCTTCCAGCAGCTGCTTTTACTCTGCAATTATACATCTCTGAGCCTGCCCTTAGACTGGTGATCTGAAACTGAAAGTGTAGCTATAGAAAAAGCAGCATTATGTGCTCCAATTCACCACTTCTTCTTTCTAATCTCTGGTTTTTTAAAAAAATCCCCCCCACCCTTGGGGGTTGGAGATAATGTAATCGGCAGACTCCTTTGAACGGTTCCTCAACAAAGGATAATTATGCTAGGTTGAACCAACCAGGCTGAACTAGTGATGTTGCGAAGTGTCAGGCGCTGGCCACCTGCCAGACAATTGAGGGACTCAGAAACAATAAACGCATTCATAGGTAAGGAGTTAAACTTTATTATGAACTTCAGTAGATTTAAACGGAAATAAAACAGTATGATTTTTCCAAGCAAGCTGATAGAAAAATCTGTCTTCAGCTAATGCAGAGATAGGCAATTAATTTTCCCATGAGAAATTGGGATTGATATGGAGGGCTGAATCAATATCAGGTGCACATAAATAAATTGGGGGGGGGGGAAGCAGCAGGGTCCTTCAAAATAAAAGCAATTACTGTAACGCGCTCTACATGGGGCTGCCCTTGAAGAGTGTTCAAAGACTTCAGTTAGTCCAGAATGCAGCCACGCGAGCGATTGTGGGTGCACCCAGGTACACCCACGTCACACCTATCCTCCGCGAGCTGCACTGGCTATCCATTAGTCTCCGGACCCGCTTCAAGGTGCTGGTCATTACCTATAAAGCCCTACATGGCATCGGACCTGGGTACCTGAGAGACCGCCTCCTGCCGATTACCTCCCATAGACCGATTAGATCTCACAGGTTAGGTCTCCTCTGGATTCCATCTGCCAGTCAATGTCGGCTGGCGACTCCTCGGGGGAGGGCCTTCTCTGTTGCAGCTCCAGCCCTCTGGAATGACCTCCCCATGGAGATCCGGACCCTTACTACCCTCCCGGCCTTCCGCAAAGCCACCAAGTCCTGGCTGCTCCAGCAGGCCGGGGGGCTTGTGAAACATCAAGCCCCACGGAAACTGTGAATGTTGTGTTTTTTAAAGTGTTGTCTTTGTCTATTTATCCCCCTTCCCTTGTCTATTGTGAGCCGCCCGGAGTCCTTCGGGAGTTGGCAGCATACAAGACAAATAAACTAAACTAAACTAACTAACAATCCAGCCAGGCCAGTCAGGAAGTGCTGGAGCCAGAGTGCTGTGTTGTGACTCGGAGGGCATAAACTGCCCAGGTCTGAGCTATGGGGAGCCACAATGGAATGGCAATAGAACCACTCCAAACAGCCACTTACTGTTTACTGTTTATTAGGATTTGAATGCCGCCCACTCTCGAGAGACTCAGGGCGGCTTACAGAGGGGGGACATACAAAAATAAAAAAAACAGATATTAAAATTGCACAATATTCATGAAGCTCAGGATGTGACTGGATGAAATCAACAGCCCCAGGCCTGCTGGAACAGCCAGGTCTTAATCACTTTGTGGAAGGCCGGAAGAGTAGTAAGGGTCCGGATCTCCACGGGGAGATCGTTCCATAGGGCTGGAGCTGCTACAGAGAAGGCTCTCCCTTGGGGAGTCGCCAGCCGACATTGACCGGCAGATGGAATCCGGAGGAGGCCTAATCTGTGTGATTTTAATATAGTATATAGTACATTGTACCAGGTCTGTATCAAAGATCCAGACTCAACGGGCAATATTAGATTTTTTTTGTTTTTGTTTTTGTAAATCCCCATTGTGCACCAAATCATGTTCTCAAGGGTTGATTATTTTCACCTGGTCCAAAACCTCATGACTTTATTTACATGGCCTGACCTTAGCTAGTTGGTACACCTGCTGCTGATGCAAATTGACAGCCCATGGGATGTAGACCAGAGTCTGGTAACCATACAGACTAGCAAGTGCCAACTTAAGTAATGGGAGTCCTCCGTATTGTAGTAGAGCTGTGTTAAGATTTCCCCCTTTTGTCCATAGGAATGGTGGAAAACAAGCAATGTATACATCAGTATGATCCAGAATGCACTTCTTAATATGAATGAGAGATTAAAAGGGGTCACTACATTCCTTGAAATATAATGGCATTCCACAATGTCACTACAACTGCTAATCGGTTTATCTGGAGAGTTCTTGAAAATACTTAGGAATTTACCTTTTTACCCAGATCTTGAAAAACAGAATGGAAGATCTTTTGAATCTTCATGACCAAAGTACAGGACTACAAAATTCAGCAAAACATATATAACTGTGCCATATATACATACACATACATACATATATACATACATACATACACACACACATACATACAGTATGTGTAGATGTGTGTGTGTGTGTGTGTGTGTGTGTGTGTGTGGCACATTTGTGCTGATAAATAAATAAAGGGGGACTAGTATAGATCTATTTCAAGCTATTTAGCTCTCATCAGCTAGCCATACCCTTCGAACCTGGGCTGTATTACATATTAGGCAGATGTGTTAACCACTAAGCCACAAGGTTCTCCTCCTTTATCAGCTGAGCCAGGAAAATAGGTATGTATTTAGGGTCACAACCCCTGGTATGCCCAAATATACATACATACATACATACATACATACATACATACATACATACATACATACACACACACACACACACACACACACACACATACATACAGTACATATGTGTATGTTTGTATGTGTGTGTGTGAGTGTGTGTGGAAGTATTTTATTTCCTAGATTTATATGCCACCCCTCTCACTTGTAAGTAACTCTGGGTGGATTATGGAATTATAAATAACAATATAGACAATTTTAAAGTTAAAAATATTAAAATGTAATATTCATATACTGTATGTTAACATTATTATTAAAACGTAATAATTTACCTAATTAAATTATATAGTTGTCCATCTTGCAATTGCAACTTTATAAAAAGATTTCATTGAAATCTGGGGAAAACAAGGCAAAAATAAGACAATTAAAATTAATATGTCTATCTAAACACCTTACCTATTACCTGCTTGGGTAAGAAGTTGAATTTCAATACATAATTATTAAAAAGGAATTTTCCAGTCTGCTCCTTGGATGCTTGATTTATTTTTATTTTTCTCTGCATTTTCTTCCTCCTGATCATTTATCCCCAGGTTTATATACAGGCAATAAGAGAAAGTCAGCTTCATGGAGAGATTTAGTGTTGTCTTGCAAAGTCAGGGCCAGTGCTCCCTCCATGTTATCATGTGTATAGCCAGAAAAATTGAGTGAGATTCTGATGGCTGGATGGAAGAACAACAATATCTCTCTAATCTATGAGAGGTGTCCTACTTGCCTTTGAGGATGGTTTAAAAGCTTCATCTGGTACAGAATATAGAAACCCTGGTGTGGAAAGGGAGAGAATCATTGAGGTTATATTGTTGTAATTCCATATCGGAGAGTGCCAGTTTGGTGTAGGGGTGTAGGCGGCAGGCTAGAAACAGAGTATGGATAGAACAGAATATCAGAACTGGAAGGGATCTTGGAGGTCTTCTAGTCCAACCCACTGCTTAGGTAGGAAACCATACACCACTTCAGACAAAAGGTTATCCAATCTCTTCTTAAAAACTTACAGTGTTGGAGCATTCACAACTTCTGGAGGCAAGTTGTTCCACTGTCAGGAAACTTCTCCTTAGTTCTAAGTTGCTTTTCTCCTTGATTAGTTTCCACCCATTAGTTTCCACCCATTTTCAGGTGCTTTGGAGAATAGTCCCTCTTCTTCATGGCAACCCCTGAGATATTGGAACACTGCTATCATAGCAATAGCAATAGCAGTTAGACTTATATACCGCTTCATAGGGCTTTCAGCCCTCTCTAAGCGGTTTACAAAGTCAGCATATCGCTCCCACAGTCTGGGTCCTCATTTCACCCACTTCGGAAGGATGGAAGGCTGAGTCAACCTTGAGCCAGTGAGATTAGAACCGCTGAACTGCAGATAACAGTCAGCTGAAGTGGCCTGAAGTATTGCACCCTAACCACTGCGCCACCTCGGCTCTTGTCTCCTCTAGTCTTTCTTTTCATTAAACTAGACATACCCAGTTCCCGCAACCATTCTTTGTACCGTTCTTTATAACTTCTAGTTCTGCCTTAAGCACAAAGGGTAACCTTAGGCCAGTCACTTCAATTATGAACAGATAACATAAAATAGGGATCTCACAACTCTTTTACATATATCTATGGAGATTCTCAGTCACCCACCTCAGACACCTTTGGTTGTCTCAAAGGTGCTTTCTAAAAGGCAACTGGATTTTTTTTCCTTGAAGACATTTCACTTGTCATCCAAAAAGCTGCTTCAGTTTTGACTCTTTTGCATTCAGGAGATCCTTGAGCTGCATGCAATAACAATATGTAGTTCTTGACAAAAACATTCAGCCTTCAACCCAGAAATATCAATCTTGTGACTAGAGTTCCCCAGCCTACATACAACATGAAAATGATATTACTTTGCTTCATGTCCCCACTTCAGTGGTGGGTTTCAAATTTTTTTAGAACCTCTTCTATAGGTGTAGCCTTCTTTGTGGGAGTGGCTTGCTGGCCATGTGACCAGGTGGGAGTGCTAACTTGTAAAATGTGGTGAAATTCACTTAACAACAACTCTGGCATTTGAAGCACCCAAGTCTTAAAGCTGTCAAGTTACAAGACCCTTGCACCCCTAATCTTTTAGAAAAAAAACCCAGGGGTATTCAAACTTGACAGCTTTAAGACTTGTGGACTTCAACTCCCAGAATTCCTCCTCTCGCTCTTCATCCTGATGATGGGCAGACGGGCGGGGGGAGGGAGCTGGAACCGGTTCTAAACGGCACTGTAGATTTGTGGAACCTCTTCTATAGAAGAGGTTAGAACTGGCAGGAACCCACCCCTGTCCCACTTGCTCATGGATGAGAGGATCTCTTAGGAACATTTGGGGTGTCTGTGCCTTCCAGTTGGTCTTGACTCATGTGGACTGCCTGAAAAAGTCCCTACAATTTTCTTGGAAAGATTTCAGAAGTGGTTTGCTCTTGTCTTCTCCCTAGGAATGACTGGTCCAAGGTACCCCAGTTGACCTCATGTCTATAGTAGGACTAGAATTTACAATGACTTGGTTTTTGCCATATACCTTAATTACTACACCAGCTGACTTTCTCTTAGTTTAATCGGTTGTAAAGCTTGATAGAGCCAAATTATCATAATTTCAACAAGATTATAGGTCATTAGAAACCAAATCATTTTCCACTGGGGGGGGGGGGTGGACATTAATTTGCTCAAAGATGATGTCTATTGCTTATCAAAGGGCATCAATTTTGAACATCAAAAAGCTTCTTTTCAATTTCTCTTCCCTCCCTTTGAATTTCCTTCCCCTTTCCATTGATTTCCCCCCTCCAAAATATTGGCCAGCGTTCACATATCAATGATGGTTATAATATGAAGTTAAATTATACTGTAATTTTTAATGGAAGTTACCCCTAATGTTTAATTAGATACCATGCATTGATTTGATTCTTTGGAAATCTGAAAGTATCCTGAATATTGGTAGGAAATACTCCTATGCACAGCTTGCCTTTCATTCCATGTAGCAGTTTCTGAATGTAGTTTTCATGTACCCTCTCGTAATGGCCCTCCCACCAATTAAAGTGCTGAGAAAATTGTTAAAGCTTTACACCACAGTTGTTGGGTTATATAACAGTGATTAAGTGTTTAGCAATGGGGTTCTTAAGAGGATATTGTCACATGACCTAGTGCATATTCATTGCGACAGAACAAACTAGACACTTGACCAACGAGCTACAGTAAACATTTTTAACATTAACTCCGTTGACTACAGAGGTGGGTTCCTACCAGTTCGCACCTATTCGGTAGAACCGGTTCGTCAAATCTACCGAACTGGTTAGAAGAGGTTCCACCAGTGGACCTGGAAAGCAGGCCACACCTACAGAAGAGGTTCCAAAAAATTTTGAAACCCACCACTGGTCCTTGGATATGATTATTCTACACTATCATGCTCATATTTATAAAACTCAGTGCCTCTGTGAAAGGTAAGGATGACTACTGCGTTTGTGGTGCAATCAGAACATTGCGTGTGTTGAAGTTGTTTTAACGCAAACCAAAGATGCCTTTTAAAAAACAAGCTTATCATATTCTTATGCATGCCAGTGGTGTGTGAGAGGTAATTTAAGGTGGTTCTGACAAGTGTCGTTGGCATCTTCATATCCGGTCACATGGGCGGCAAGCCACTCCCATCTGGTCCCATGGGTGGCAAGCCACTCCCATCCAGTCACATGGGTGGCAAGCCACTCCCACAAAGGAGGCCACACCCACAGAGTAGGTTCGAACAATTTTTGAAACCCACCACTGGTTGATTAGTAAAATATTTTCTCATCCACCCATTGATTCAGTGAAATATCCAAATAATTATTTTTTCCCTTCATATTTCCAGGTTAAAAAAAATAGAATAGGAAGGTTACAATTCTTCTGCCAAAGGCATGAATGAAATATAACCACAAACCTATTTGCCACAGGTTAATTAAAAAAAAGTAGCATCTCCTCACATTTGTTCTTACTCTCCAAGATTTGAAGATATTTATCCAGCTAAACCCAAATCATCTATGGAGATTCTCAGTCATCCAGGTCATGGTTGTCCCAAAGATGTTTTTTTTTTTCCCAAGAGGCAACTGGACTTTCTTTTGAAGACATTTTGCTTCTCATCCAAAAAGGTTCTTCAGCTCTGAAGAAGTTTCTTGGATGAGAAGCGAAACGTCTTCACAGAAAAAAAACAGAAAGTCCAGTTGATTCTTGAAAAAGTATCTTTGGGTTAAACCCAAAACATTACACAAAGCTTTCCAAACCATCCAAACTTGATTTGGTTCTTCTCAAGGACTGTGAAGTAAAACAATGTAGCCCTGAAAGGCAGGATCCGAATTTGACAATGTGTGTATGTGAACGAGAAGCATGACTGCTGTCATAGAGTTTTATTTGTTGCACATGCCCACTGCCAAGGAGACAAATTGCTATCTGATTGAAGATTGTAGCAGTAAACAATGAAGAGAGCTCCAGGTGCAATATGGCTCACCTGTGTGCATATTTAACATGTGTTCTTGGCTAGCTCACACTTGCACTTAACATCACTCAAATTGTCACTACTTGATTGCTCACCATGGGGTGACTCATTATGCTAAAAGTGCTGCCTCTATCTTCCTGGCATTTGATCTCTGAAGACCCAGCCCCTCAAGTGAGGTGTCAACCGGCGCATGGACGTGACCTTGAGTTCTCTCAATTACTTTTCTATACATCCCACAGAGTTCTGGGCTATACACATTCTGCTCCTTACTGTTGGAAGGAAGCAATTATATATTGATGCAGCTATTCATAGTATCTCAGTTGCCCAAACCCTGTAAGCAGTTGGAATGGAGCAGCAATGTTGTTCGTTCAGTATGGTTTAGCGGCAATGGAACAAACACTCAACTGATGTCAAAATCCTCATGACTTTTTTAAATAAGAATTTTTACTGAAGTTTAAAATTACCGAGATAAAAACAACCTATACGTACTAATGAAAATATAAGCAAGGAAAAATAATGTAAAACAGGGAAAGAGGTGAGGCAAAAAATATATTAGTTTCACTTTATTTGTATGCCGCCCTTTTCCCTGGGGGGACTCAGGGCGGCTCACAGTTCAAAAGGGGGGGGGGGAAAGGACAAACAATTTACAACATAAAAGCACTACATCATTTAAGAACTCAACAGTCATACAATTCGAGTAGGGGTTAGAGTCTTTAACCCCAGGCCAGCCGGGATAGCCAGATTTTAAGTGCAGCACGGAAGGTCTGGAGGGTGGTGAGGGTCCGGATCTCCACGGGGAGTTCATTCCAGAGGGTCGGAGCAGCCACCGAGAAGGCTCTCCTCCGAGTAGTTGCCAGTCTACACTGGCTGGCTGATGGAATTCGGAGGAGGCCTAATCTATGCGATCTTATCGGTCTAGTGGAGGTGATTGGCAGTAGGCGGTCTCTCAAGTACCCAGATCCAATACCATGAAGGGCTTTGTAGGTGACAAGTAGCACCTTGAAGCGCACCCAGAGATCAACAGGCAGCCAGTGCAGCTCGCGGAGGATAGGTGTTACGTGGGTGAATCGAGGAGCACCCACGATCGCTCGCGCGGCTGCATTCTGGACCAGCTGAAGTCGCCAAATACTCTTCAAGGGCAGCCCCATGTAGAGCACATTGCAGTACATTAAAAAGGAAAATATCCAAATAATGTAGAATGAAATAACTTACCCTTTTATCAAGACAAACGTAAAGATTTTCAATAGCTTAACAATTTTTCTAATATTTCAAACAAACGTTGCACCATAGCTCATCTTTTATCTATTGATAAATAATAACATCTTATCTTTCAATCTTAATCAGCAAAATTATATTAAGTGCTATCAGAAATGTGTGTGTTTGTGTTTGTGTGTGTATGTGTATGGAGGTGTTTGTATCATCTATCTGTATGTATATCTATATCTTCAGTATATCTACAATATAGCTGTTTTAAATAAGTAAATTTCAAAAATCTTTAGCTTGCACAATACTTGTCATTTTCACTAAAACTCTTCTTCCCATATCTTATATCTATAAACAAATCTTTAAAATCCAATCATTCAAATTTAACCAGGAAAAATTTCATGAAGCAACGCATTAAAATATTCATCACGGACCCTTCAACTGATACCCTGCAAATTAATATTTATCTTCTTTTCATGTCTTCTCCATTATAATATCATAGTTTATCACTTTCTGTTAAATATTTTTTTAAAAACCCTCACTTCTATCCATACCTTATCCATAAACAAATCTTTAAAGTCTCATCATTCAGTCCTAGTTAAGAAAACTCATTAAAAATTGCCAGAAAAAAATCATATATAGTTTAACCTTGAAAAAATAGACCCACTTAATAAACCTTAGTTAACTGTTTTATTTCTTTTATGTAAAGTCTTTTAGGTAAATAAATCCCTAAAGCTGATTTCTTCTCTCTTTTACTTTTTTCAGGAATTCTTCCATAGGTTATAAAACGTCTCTTTTGTAAATCTAGAGCAGAAAATTGTCCAAGTCACTTTTCTGAGTTAAGATCTACATCTCCAAGTTGTTCTTCTGGCTTATTATGTGTGAGTCCCTTTTAACTATTGTATTGAAACTTCAGCCAGTTTCATTTCTTGGTCTTGTATAACATCTTTGTCAATATCATTCCTATATTCTGTCAGTTTTAAATCCATATCCAAAACAGCCTGATTTTCAGCTGCCTCCTTTTCTATCTGTTCTTTAAAGCTCATGTTTATTATAATAGTCAGTCTGAAGATTAAATTCTAGGCATACTGTTGCCAAATATCTTTAAATTATTCCAGAGTTAAAATGTATTTCCCCTATTCTTTGTTAGTGGGAGTTCTTCTTTAATCTTTATTATTTCCTGCTTGCCTCTTGTAACCAGTTATCAAGATCCCCTCTGCATCACAAACCTTTAAGAATGTTATCTAGCCAATACATGTATTTTTCATATAGCAGTTAGACTTATATACCGCTTCATAGGGCTTTCAGCCCTCTCTAAGCGGTTTACAGAGTCAGCATATTGCCCCCAACAACAATCCGGGTCCTCATTTTACCCACCTCGGAAGGATGGAAGGCTGACTCAACCCTGAGCCGGTGAGATTTGAACAGCCGAACTGCAGTCAGCTGAAGTAGCCTGCAGTGCTGCATTTAACCACTGCGCCACCTCGGCTCTTGATATACAATTGTATACAATATACAATCTCGATTCCACCAAGCAAAGAATAGTAGAAACTCTCCATAAATGATTCTCTTATTAACAGATTAAATATGAATGTGTCCTTCTTATGCCAATTTCAGAACGAGATGAACTAATTAATCCCTTCTGTCCTTTCTAGATGAATGACATAGGCTGATATACTACAGATACAGTATATGAAAGTTTCTGATATCAGAGTTGTGGGACAGCAAGACTTCCATGCCAAGCTCCAGTGCAGATCTCAACCCTGTAACATAGTAGTTTATATTATGTAAAGGGAAGCAAGCAAGAGAAATTAACTATTGTCTTAAATAAACAACGATTCTTACAGAACAAAAGCAAGTTCTTTATTTAGAAGAAGGATATATTTTTGAAGTGATTTTGATATAAAGTAATGTAATATATTTAGTAAATGTATATGCATCTTTTCTCTTTCATTTTGGTTGAATAGAGAGTATCATTTATTAATTGATTTTTCCCCAGTGTTAATTACACAGTTATTCTTCTGCCACATACTTCCCTCAGACCAATAAGATCGCACAGAATGGACCTTCTCCGGGTGCCTTCAGCAGGACAATGCCGACTGGCGACACCTAGGAGTACAGCCTTCTCTGTTGCCGCTCCAGCCCTGTGGAATGAGCTGCCCCCTGAGATCCGGGCCCTACCCACTCTCATGGCCTTTCACAAAGCCATTAAAACCTGGCTTTTCCGGCAGGCTTGGGGGCTGTTGACCCCTTGATGGAGGTCCAGCCCCCTCCTGATTGGGTGTTTGTTATGTTCCCTTTTTAACCTTGTTGTGTCTAATTGTTTTTAATAATTCTTTTTAATTTTTTTCATTTCTGTAAGCCGCCCGGAGTCCTCCGGGATTGGGTGGCATAGAAATTTAATAAATGAAATATTTCCAAGTTCTGTACAGTGGAACCTTGGTCACGACTGTAATCCGTTCCAGGACTTCAATCGGCACCTGATTTAGTCAGGACTGGAAGCAAGACTGACTGCGCATGCACACACAAAAAAAAGGGGGCGCGGAAGGGGAAATTGCTACAGCTGTGATTGATCATCACCCGAGGATGTGTTCGTGAACAGAGTGAAACATTTAGTGGATTATTTGGTCGGCACCCGATTTGGTAACGGTCAGAAGCGTTCATGACCCGAGCTTCCTCTGTAAGTATCTGTGCTACCCTTATTGCAAATGTCTGATCTGTGAAAATCCCGAGCCAGGCTGCAGAAATCAAGAAGTACAGTCATATTTACATTTGAGCAAATGTTTCCATGTGCAAAATAGAGCAGATGGAATATAACAGTGATGGAGAACCTTCTGGGCACTGAGTTCCCAAGCTGGAATGCATGTGCATGTGTTGGCATGTGCACTCATGTGTGCGCTGGAGCACCAGAAACCCAAAAGAACAGCTGGTGACAGCGTGCATGACCACAGAGAGAGCTCTGTGTGCCACTTCTGGTTCTCCATCACAGGGATATAACTTCTGATTACCTTCCAAGGTCCCTACATAGCCCATTATTACAGCCCAAACTGTTGGGCTGTACAATTCCATTACCTGAATAGGAATAGCAAAGGTCAAGATATCCTTTGCTATCCATATTTGGCAATGGCTGTAGCTGGCAACTAAGCTCGAGTTTGAAACAAGCAGCCTAGGCTTCTGTGGCCATTATGTCTCCATTGATATCAAACTATATATCTGCTTCTTCTGAGAAAATGCAATAGCAATAAGTTCCTCTTTCCCTTTCCAAAAATTCACTATCCACAGCTCTTCCACTGTGGGAAGGCATCACTGGGTGTCATCAATACATTGAGGGAATTTTGCCCCAATATCCAAATTTAAAATGTATATTTAATGGGATGGTTCTCAAAATAAGATTTGCTATAGTCAAGGGATTATGGCTCCTTTTTTTAAAAAAGGAGATACATTTCTATCTTTAATGGATGAATTCCTTAAATCAGGAGTGTCAAACTCACGGCCCGTGAGACAAATGCATCACATGCTGGCCATGCCGAGGTTGCGCAGTGGTTAGGGTGCAGTACTGCAGCCACTTCAGCTGACTGCTAGTTCTGCAGCTCAGCGGTTCAAATCTCACCGGCTCAAGGTTGACTCAGCCTTCCATCCTTCTGAAGTGGGTAAAATGAGGACCCAGATTGTGCGGGCAATATGCTGACTCTGTAAACCGCTTAGAGAGGGCTGAAAGCCCTATGAAGTGGTATATAAGTCTAACTGCTATTGCTATTGCTATGTCCACTTCCAATTTAGCAAAGCGTGAAAAAGTCACAATACATCATGTGATGCCACCATGATGATGTAGGTTTGATACCCCTGCCTTAAATCATCTGTACCTTGCTCAAGAGCCTGAAGAAATGGAGGAGCTTTATAAGCAACAGAAAAATTCAGACAGACAGACAGACATATTGATAAAGTATGTTTTATTCGAACCCTCACCACCCTCCAGGCCTTCCGCAAAGCCCTCAAAATCTGGTTGTTCCGACAGGCCTGGGGCTAAAGAGCTGTTCCCCCCGTCTCCAATGGTATGACTGTTGTGAGTTTTAAATTATATATTGTTATGTTGTTGTTTTAAATCTTTTGTCTGTATCCCCCTCCCCGGTTCGAGTTGTGAGCCGCCCTGAGTCCCCTTCGGGGGAAAAGGGCAACATAGAAATTTAATAAACTGAACTGAACTGAACTGTTACAGCTCTGGAAATTTTGGTGAAATCATTTGGGATCTATTCCTTGCTTCCAGTGGATGCATTCATCCTACAAAGTCCATTCTTATTGTTATTATGTGAATTAAGTACCATGGACAGTACCCTCTAGTCTCAATTCTATGATGTTCTTAAGACCTGCCTTTTGTCTCAAGATCATGATTCTAGAGTTGCATCCTACATAACACTGATTATATATATTTATATTTGTTATAAGTGACCATTGCAATAGACTCTGAGCAGCAGATTAATCTATTTTGAGGGTTGGGGAGAGGGTTGGGGAGAGAGTTGTGACTCTCTTTTAATTGTTATGGATATTTGAGTTCAGGATCTCCATATTGTTGATTTTTTAAAAAACTGTTCTTATTTATTTTTAGACATTGTAAGCTGCCTAGAGTCTACTGAATTGGGTATCTATAACTAATTTAAATAAATATCAAATGCAATTCTAGAAATGTAACCCTGAAGAAGAGCTAGGGCATATTGCCATGTTTCTAAAGTGTGAGGATTGCCAACATGTTAAACTTAAGCAACTCTCTTCAAAACTAGTGCATTAATTTCTCACTTTAGCAAGTTTTCAAAAACAGACTGTGGTTTGCCAGAGATGATATTTTAATAAAATCAAATTCTAACACAGGCATCCAAATTCGTTTTGAGTTTCATTCTTCAGCTGAAAGATTAATCACAAGTATCACATGTATGAGAGTTGAATAATGAAGCCTGATTGCGCAATGCCATTTATCTGCTCAAGTTTCCTTTGGCAATTTTAATGTCAGCTGGCTTCAGTAAAGAATTAGTGACCTGATCTGTAAGGACCACAGTTAATTTATTCCTTTCAACTATTTTTTTTTGCTAGTGATAAGTTCTGCTGTAATTAGTGGATCTCATTTCAACAACTCAATAGCTCTGGTGAGGATGGCTACAATTGCTACTCAAGGGATTAGCAGGATACAGGTCGTCCTCAACTTACAACAGTTAATTTAGTGACCATTTAAAGTTACCACCATATTGGAAAAATGATTTATGACTGTTTTCCCCACTTACAATCATTGCAGCATCCTCATGGTCACATGATCAAGTTTCATACACTTGGCAACCGATTCATATTTATGGTGGTTGCAGCGTCCCGGGGTCATGTGATCACTTTTTGCAACCGTCTGACAAGCAAAGTCGATGGGGAAGCCAGATTGACTTAACAACCAGGTTACCAACTTATTAACTGCAGTGATTCGCTTAAGAATAGTGGCAAGAAAGATAATAAAATAGGGCAAAATTCTCCTTAAGAGTATTGCATCCAGGTGATAAATATATCCCCAAATATTTAACCTTACTTGTAATTTGAATCTGCAAAGCTTCTGACAACTCTTCCTTTTGTCTTGCTGGTATATTCTTTGTCATAATCTTTGTTTTGTCTTTGTTTATTTTCAAACCTGCTACTTTTCCATATTCCTCTATTCTTTCTAACAATTTGGGTGCTGTTTCGAGTGGGTCTTCAAGAATAAAAACCAAATCATCCACAAACGCTTGTAGCTTAACAACCGAGGTGGCGTAGTGGTTACAGTGCAGCACTGCAGGCTACTTCAGCTGACTGCAGTTCTGAAGTTCGGCTGTTCAAATCTCACCGGCTCAAGGTTGACTCAGCCTTCCATCCTTCCGAGGTGGGTAAAATGAGGACCCGGATTGTTGGGGGCAATATGCTGACTCTGTAAACTGCTTAGAGAGGGCTGAAAGCCCTATGAAGCGGTATATAAGTCTAACTGCTATTGCTATTGTTATTATCAACTGCAGTGATTCGCTTAAGAATAGTGGCAAGAAAGATAATAAAATAGGGCAAAACTCACTTAACAACTGCCTCATTTAGCAACAGAAATTTTAGGCTCAATTGTGGTCATAAATCGAGGACTGTATGTGAGATATAGAGTCTCGGTGTCTTGAGAACAGCATCTGCATTGCTGTGCTGAAACAAGTTATCTATGATGTAAAAAGATGTGGAGACTCTAGAAAGAGTGCAGAGAAGAGCAACAAAGAGGATTAGGGGACTGGAGACTAAAACATATGAAGAACAGTTGCAGGAACTGGGTATGTCTAGTCTAATGAAAAGAAGGACTAAGGGAGGCATAATAGCTAGCAGTGTTCTATTCAGCACTTATATGCCTAGCTTTGATGTACCACAGGCTGCCAACTACCTTACACCAGCTGACTAGTAGCATTCAGGTTGCTGGCTTTTCTGGGCTCTCTGCCAATCAAGTTTTTCTTTTCCTCGTGTTGCATTGCCTCACATCTGGTCAGATCCAGTACCAGTTTCTGGTCTCTGCACACACACAAACAAAGCTATTTTTTTTTCATTCAGGAATTCAGGAAAGAATTTTCCTTTTGTCATTAGGGATAGAATCAAGATCACGTGAAGTGTTAATCCCACTTTATAATGACTTAGTAAGGCCACACTTGGAATACCGCATTCAGTTTTGGTCACCACGATGTAGAAAAGATGTGGAGACTCTAGAAAGAGTGCAGAGAAAAGCAACAAAGAGGATTAGGGGACTAGAGACTAAAACATATGAAGAACGGTTGCAGGAACTGGGTTTGTCTAGTTTAATGAAAAGAAGGACTAGGGGAGACATGATAGCAGTGTTCCAATATCTCAGGGGTTGCCACAAAGAAGAGGGATAGTTTAGTTTATTTTCCAAGGCACCTGAGGGTAGAATAAGAAGCAATGGGTGGAAACTAATCAAGGAGAGAAGCAACTTAGAAGTGAGGAGACATTTCCTGACAGTTAGAACAATTAATCAGTGGAACAGCTTAGCAATAGCAATAGCAATAGCAGTTAGACTTATATACCGTTTCATAGGGCTTTCAGCCCTCTCTAAGCGGTTTACAGAGTCAGCATATCGCCCCCACAGTCTGGGTCCTCATTTCACTCACCTCGGAAGGATGGAAGGCTGAGTCAACATTGAGCTGGTGAGATTAGAACCGCTGAACTGCAGATAACAGTCAGCTGAAGTGGCCTGCAGTACTGCACCCTAACCACTGCGCCACCTCGGCTCTCAAGCTTGCCTCCAGAAGTTGTGAATGCCCCAACACTGGAAGTCTTTAAGAAGATATTGGATAGCCATTTGTCTGGAATGGTATAGGGTTTCCTGCCTAGGCAGGGGGTTGGACTAGAAGACCTCCAAGGTCCCTTCCAACTCTGCTATTGTATTAAGTGCACTACAACATCACAACTGTATATGCCAATCGCTCTGGCTTTAAGATGTCTCATTCATCCTACAAATTTCTGAAAATGTTCAAGAAAAAAAAAACCTTCATAGCTGCAGAGCTTCAGATGAACCCTTGTGATTTGTCAAACATCCAACATCCTAATTTTTTGGCCACCTGTTCAGCTGTGATCTTACTCTTCCTTTGTTTCATGTCTTTCTCCTGGGAAATGTAACTCTAGTTCCAGCATCTGCTTTCTGTCCTTTCAAAAGAAGAGTGAAATAAGGCATGAGTGCAGCCTTTCACTACAGCATACATCTGATGCCTGTATATTAATGGTGTTTTCTCTCAAGGACCCTGCTGTCCTTTTTATCAACTCTTATTCTTCATGCTATCTTCCTGCTATTTATTTGTCTATATATTGTATTGTGCCTGTGACAGCACAGCCTCTGGCACTGACTGCCTGAACTGGAGCATTGGCACAGGAGATTCAGCAAGTGAGGAAGCAAAACAACTCGGAACCATGGTCAGGGAAGGAGTGGATGGTTGTTGGTTTGTCTACATGAAATTCTTACACTTGGACATGATGATTGCTGGGAACAGGTTCTGGGCAAAGCAAAAAGAATGTATGACAACAATGGCAGGAAACAAGGGAAATTGGGACATCTGGGCAACTGCTCCTCAGTTAGTTAAGAACAAGAACTGGTTGCTAGGTATATTTTGAGCCAGAAGCACCTCGGTGCTTCTGGGTTGAAAGCATTAGACAGTGACATCACCACTACTTTGGGGACACCCAGTTGGGAGCTGGAGTGAAGGATGAGAGCTCCACCCTGCCCCACGGCAGTTCTTGGATCTCGAATGCAAACTTGCTAATGTCCTGCCCAGCATCCCCACTGCTCGAGCCACCATGCTTCTAGTTGTTACATATGTGTAGACAGTGGTGGGATCCTGCTGGTTTAACAACCGGTTCAGTGATCACATGCTTCCCATACATGTGCACGCTCTGCACCCACGCATGCCTGACATGTGCTCCACATGCATGCACAGTTTTAAGAAAACTTGCCTTCCATGTTACTTCTGGGGAGTAACACAGCTGAGGTGTGGCAATCTGCTCTGCAGTGTGGCAGAGCTAAGAGGATATAGGTAAGTGTTGTGGCCCAGCAGGAGCCATTGGAGCTGCAAACAGACTCCGACAGTGAGGGGCCTTATGAGTCGGCTCTGGAAGAGGTGGAGGACCCTAGACAGGGTTCTGACTCTGAGCAGGGCGCAGAGAGGCTGGTTGGCCACCAGGAGGCGCCTGAGGCATGGAGCAGCAGTGAGAGCTGAAGGGAGTGTGCTCATGATGTCACGCTTTGGAGTAGTGATGAGAGGACAAGGGAGGTGGTCCTGGATGCCAGGCAATACCGGGCAGATTGACGGAGAAAACAGCTGCACAGTTACAAAAGATAATTGGACTCAGCTGGTTGTAATTAGGTTCCTCTCAAGATTGTATTTAAGGAGGGATTCGGGGAGGAGTCTGATTTGCAGGATTCAACTTCATTCATAACGCTGGAGAAGCTGCTATCTGTCTATGTCGAAGTCTGAATTGCTGCCAAGGTTCTTATTTGTTTGTTTATGCTTGGGCTTTCAGCCACCGAAGTTTATGTTTCCTGTTAATTAAAGTGCTGTGAAATTCCAGTTAAGCTAGTCTCGGCATTTGTTACTGGACGGAGGAGGGAGGTCAGAACAGGTAAGTAAAACGCAGGGATGGGCAGACCCACCTGATCATTGGAGTGAACTGGTTCTCTCCCAAGCTGATCATGGGAGTTACCTATTCACCCGAACCAGTCTGAACTGGCTGAATCCCATCCTGTGTGTAGAATATTCATCATGTGGCTCAGGCTGTCATTATGAAACTGCTGGTGCTAATGATTAAAAAAAAAACAATAAAAGTTGGGCTAAATTGTATGAATCAATAAGATTTTACAATGATATACTTTTTCTGTGACTAAACAGCAAGTTTTTTTGTAACCCAAGATCACTTTTATTGCAGGGATGTTAGTTTTGTATCTACTTTCTGCTGCCACATCTAGTTCCCCTTGCAGACACAGGAAGAGGATTTGAATGCAGAGCTGTGCAGATCTATGTGTTGACTATGTCCAGCTGGCCAATTTAGGTGACTAGGGGTAGGGTACTATACTATCAGTGTCATTTCTGCAGTGACAACAGAACTGCTAAGAAACACTTCCAAGTTTTTTAACATTCCATGTTTCTTAACATTCTGATGACTACGTCAGTTTTCTCGGCCTTATATCTTATAGTTTGATGTCTAGTGTACCTGTATACTCATCACATCTTAACCAACTCCTTGGTCTTCCAAATGTTCCTCACTTTTTACGATGCATTGGCATAATACCTGAGGTCTAGAGATTTAATGTCTGAGAACTGTGACTCATAAACCAAGAAATGTTTTTAAAGCTCCATAAACACTTGGTTTCAGCAATGTGTACTTTATGCTTACAGCACAGTTGCTTAGAAGCAACAAGACATTGTATGTGTTTCTTCAACAGTATTCCAATATGTACACCGTTTTCCTGAAAGTAAGACCTCCCTGGATAATAAGCCCAATCAGGCTTTTGAGCACATGCGCTAAAATAAGACTTCCCCTGAAAATAAGCCCTGACTGAAAATATTGCAACACAGCAGCATCCATGAGGTGACCATGCTGGTGCCTCCTGCATCTCAAAAATAATAAGACCTCCCTGAAAATAAGGCCAAACACTTATTTGGGTGGGGGGGGGGTGTCAAAAGAAAATAAGACCCTGTCTTATTTTTGGGAAAATACGGTAGTAATACTACTGTTTTTGAAATATTACACACACTGCTTTTCTCCCACGAGGATATACTGTATTGTAGGTTTGATATGCCCTACTTGCACATAGCTTTCTCCCATTTTTCTTCTGACCTCTCCAACGGGTCATCCAGAAGGCTAATTATAGGTAGTCAGCAGAAGTGATAAAAGAAAAGAAAAGCCTACATCTTTGTCAAAGGTGGCAATAATTCTCTCTGGAAGTTTCAGAAAAACCTGACCCAAATATGTATGTAGAAATATTTCAGTCACAGCAATGAAGCTAAAGGTTCAGTTATTCTCATTCATACATGCACACGGGCGGCGGGGGGTGGGGGGAGAGACACACAGAGAGACAGAGACAGAGGCCGAGAGAGAAGATAATGTTTCTCTTTGTGTTACTTCACAAAAGACAGATAGCCACTCCATTCTCAGGCTACCTATCACCCGGCTAGTGATCTCATAATGCACTTCTCCATTTCTAGTCTCTTTTCTCTTGAGCCTAAATATCAATAATTCTGGTCAGATCTAGAATGATGGTTACATGTCTTACCAGAAACCAGTTCTTCATGCAGTGGTCTGAATGGGAGAAACCAAGAATAACGGTAAATGGCATCTTGCCCTTTTCCTAGCTAAGATTGATGTATTTTATGTTTTTCTGTGTATAGAAAAAAAAGAAAGTAGAGTTTTGAACAGAGGTAGATCCTGCTTTGAACTTTGGAAGTCATCTTTGGGAGCTGCTGAGTACATTCTCTGGATATACGTATATATAATGGCCCCGTTTTCACAAAAAATGGGCTGGTTTTTGCTCATTTTTGTCCCCCGCAGCCCCCAGGAGCACTTTGCAGGCCTCTCAAACTTTCTGCATGCCCCGTTTTTCACAAAAAAATGAGGCGTGCAGATGGCTTGGGAGATCTGCAGAGTACAAAAACTTTTTTTTTTACTTTATCTCTTCAAAATCTTGGTGTGTCTTACACTCCGGTGTGTCTTATACTGCGGTGTGTCTTATACTCCAGTGTGTCTTATACTCCGAGAAATATGGTAACTTAGAACCAGGTGTTGCCAGGAATGTGAAAAGAAGCATAAAGAGATATTGCCTAACAACAACATAACCAAAAGCAAATGTTTCAGAAAGTCTGGTCCCAGGTCTAGTGTGAGAGGTGCTTGGCAAATTCAATTGATCCTACAATCTGTCTGCATTCCATCTGTTTAGTCTTAGAGTTCTAATTCATTAAACATTGATCTTGACATAACCCTGCTAAAGCACTGGCATGTCATAGACTAATGTGTTTGTCAGAGAGGATGCCTGTCTGGATGTGCACAAAAGAGGAAGAGGGATTAAATTATTCCACGGTTCTCCCACTTTCCAGTAACAGAGTCTTCTCACTTTCCGTGCCAATGAATCAGACTGACCCTTCAGATAATGCTTTCTCATGCTTCAGCTTTCCTTTGCAGACAAAGCTTTTTTTGTTCTTATCCCTGATAACTTGTTTGACAGAGTTCACCATGTAGCTAAGCAACTTTTGCCGAGCCGAGGTGATGCAGTGGTTAAATGCAGCACTGCAGGCTACTTCAGCTGACTGCAGTTCTGCAGTTCGGCTGTTCAAATCTCACCGGCTCAGGGTTGACTCAGCCTTCCATCCTTCCGAGGTGGGTAAAATGAGGACCCGGATTGTTGTTGGGGGCAATATGCTGACTCTGTAAACCGCTTAGAGAGGGCTGAAAGCCCTATGAAGCGGTATATAAGTCTAACTGCTATTGCTATTGCTATTTTTGGGGGTGTGTGTGTGATAAGAGTAGAACACCTTTCTTTCTTTCTTTCTTTCTTTCTTTCTTTTTTTCTTTCTTTTTTTCTTTCTTTCTTGACAACTTCATTCCCCATGCAAGATTACTTCCTGGTAGGAAAATTGTTCAGACCCCCTCCTCCGTCCAGTAACGAATGCCGAGACAAGCTTAACTGGAATGTCCTTTAATAGCAAGACACCAAGACCTCGGTGGCTGAAAGCCAAGCAGAACAAACAGATAAGGACCTTGGCAGCAACTCAGACAAACTCAGGCAGCAATAAACACAGATAAGGCTTGGCAGCAATCCAGCCTGCCAAGCTCACATGTCCTACGACATTCAATCCTGCGTTGACTTCTGCAAAGAGGGGCGTGTGCACAAGTAGCTTTTATAGTCTGGAGAGCAGCCTAATGACCATCAGCTGAGTGCAATCACCTCCTGTAATTGCGCAACTGTAGCTCTTCGATGGCATGCATCCAGGAACTCCTCCCCACTGGTCCAAGGCTCAGGTGCCTCCTGGTGGCCAACCAGCCTCTCTGCGTACTGCTCAGAATTGGAACCCTGTCCAGGGTCTTCCACATCCTCCAGAGCCGACTCATAGGGCCCCTCGCTGTCAGAGTCTGGTTGCAGCTCCAACGAGACCTGCTGGGCCACAACAGAGAATACTTTAATACTAGCGAGCATCAAGTCAAATTGTATAACACAGTGAGGGAACCCTGTGATCATTTGGGTTTGGCTGTTTTCTTGCAGATGTTTCATTACCCAAACTAGGTAACACCATCAGTATAACAAAGGCTTGGTGAAGAAGTGCCTTATTTATTAGCAAAGGTGCTTACAAAGGTGTAATAATGGCAGAGGTTTTCTGTCATGACCGTGCATGTATATGCATTTTTTTCCCCTTAAAACAAGTAATTATCGTATGTTAGCATTAGGCTGCATTGGGTTTTCTCTTAGGTTTAGATTGGATTTTTCTTTGTTTGCTGGTATGTTTAATTAGCTTGATTTGTACTTCCTCATCTTTTTGCATTTCTGTGTTCTTAACTTCAAAATCCATGTTCCAATATTGCCATAAAGTAGAGGGAATCAAGATATTCTCCAAAGCACCTGAAGCACATCTTCTTCTTCCACACTGGCATCCGCACCCAGCTGCTTCCGGTCAGGTGTGAAAGTGCGGAGACAAAGGATGACCTTGGCTTCTAGAAAAGAATGAAAACAATACATTCCACAATCCAACTCCTTTCTATTCTCCCCTCCCATCAACTATACTAATGAAACAGCATAATGAAATAAGAGAAAGTGTGGCAGGCCAAAATTCTAAAAGGAATATAATTGCAGGCCTCACATCATTATCTGTTGTCCCTTTCTTCTTTTGCCCTCAATCTTTTGCTCTCAATTTGCCTGCTAGGCTCTCTGAAATGAGTATTATCCTGTGTTAGCTAAACCAGTCTAAGATGAGAGATATGGGACAGTCTCATAATCATTAGGGCGGTTTTCACTTCCCCCTGGGAATTCTTCAACTGGAGATCCATTGATACATTTCATCGTTTCGGTATTCTTCAGTTTGACATCAGATAACGTACGACTGAGCAGAACTGTAAAAAAGGAGTTCTTTCTGCAAAACGTCTGTCCCACTCAAAATATGCTGCCGAGTATTTATTTACAGCCTCCTTGTCAGAGTGATTTTTAGAAACACCAACATCCTTCTTTTGAATAAAGAGAGCAAGTAATCAGGTTCCTCAACATTCCCATCATAGAAAACACTCTGTGATTTTCTGCGTCTCCTGTTCAGTCTCCCTTGATTTATAAGTTGCATTTTTTTCACCCTTTCTTACCTCCTCTCCTCCCCAGATACTATTTGCTTTGCAAACTCTTGCCTGTTATTTGCAGTTAATCTCTGCAGGATTGGCTCTGGTCCAAGGATCCACTCAGAAAGCTGGATTGTTCCCTTTCTCAACAAATGCCCTCAGACAACCTGACACCCACACACCTTGCATGCTAATGTTGAACTTCGATAAATGTAGCGAGCAACGGGCAAAGCGATTCCTCTTGTTAGAGTCATCTGTGCTTTGTTTGAGTTCAAAATGAGCCAGACTTTCACCGTCATCTTGTTTACGTGTCACCTATGCACTCTGACTTCAATGGAATAGGAATATATTCATAGAAAACAAACATTTAAGATCTATCAAAAGACATCAGGACAGCATCAAAAGAACAATGGAATCACAAAAACAAGGTAATCAAGTAATTAAGGTATCAAGTAATTAAGGTAATCAAGTAAAGTCTGCTAGAAAATATATATATATTAAAATTAGGATATTTTACGGCCACCTATCTTGCTAAAGCAACTCTGGGGGGGACAAACAAAATTACAAGATTGAAAAACAATATAAATTGCTATGAACTGTTGTTTTAAAAAGCAATGACCAGGTTCATATTAGATTAGATTAGATTGCTTTTATTTATAGGCCGCCCTTTTCCCTGAGGGGACTCAGGGCGGCTTACAACCTATAGGGAGGGGATACACGTAATGACATATACAGACAATACATAATTAAAAATAGAAGCAACATTCATTCATCATTCGGGTGGGGACGGATCCCAATCTTTAACCCCAGGCCTGGCGGGATAGCCAGATCTTAAGGGCTGTGCGGAAGGTCTGGAGGGTGGTGAGGGTACGAATCTCCATGGGGAGGTCGTTCCAAAGGGTCGGAGCTACTACTGAAAAGGCTCTCCTCCGCGGCACTGTCGGCACTGGCTGGCAGATGGAACTCGGAGGAGGCCTAATCTGTGTGATCTAATCGGTCGTGAGGAGGTAATTGGCAGGAGGCGGTCTCTCAAGTACCCAGATCCACTACCATGAAGGGCTTTATGGGTGGTGAGTAGCACCTTGAAGCACACCCGGAGATCAACAATAATGTTCAGCAATCCAAAATCAAGAGACTATGTTAATCTTAGTTGATAAAGGGAGAGCCAATCTGGTGTAGTGATTAAGATACTGACTTAGGAACCGGGAAGTTGTGAGTTCAAGTTCCACCTTAGGCATGAGAGCCAGTTGGGTGATTTTGAGCCAGCCACTCTGTCTCAGAAAAAAACGAACCTCACAGGGTTGTTGTAGTAGAGAAAATAGGAGCAGAAAGTGGTGGGTTGTATGCTCGCTGCCTTCAGTTACTTATAAAAGTAATAATAGTGGGATAAAAATCTAATAAATAAATGCACATCACCTAAATGTCGACTCCTGCAAATCTGCATCATCATTCCTAATATACCATCAAATCTGTACATGGAGAACCTTCCAATACCCTTGGTGTTCAAGGTGTTTAGAGTTTAGAGTTTAGAGTTTTATTTCATTTGTATGCCGCCCTTTTCCCTAAGGGGACTCAGGGCGGCTCACAACTCAAAGAAGGGAAAGAGGAATACAGACAGTTTAACAACACAAAACAATACATAGTTAAAAAACGCAACAATCATACCATTCGAAAGGGGGCAACGAATCTTTAGCCCCAGGCCTGTCAGAACAGCCAGGTTTTAAGGGCTTTGTGGAAGGCCTGGAGGGTGGTGAGGGTACGAATCTCCACGGGGAGTTCGTTCCAGAGGGTCGGAGCAGCCACAGAGAAGGCTCTCCTCCGGGTAGTCGCCAGTCGACACTGGCCGGCAGATGGAATTCGGAGGAGGCCTAGTCTGTGGGATCTGATTGGTCTAGTGGAGGTAATTGGCAGGTGCTAGTAACATGAGCAATAGCAATAGTACTTAGATTCATATGCTGCTCCATGCTTGCTTTACAGCAGTCTCTAAAGGTTTTACAAATATCAGCATATTGCTCCCAACAATCTGGGTTTTCATTTTACTGATCTTGGAATGATGAAAGGCTGAGTCAACCTTGAGCCAATTAGGATCAAACTCCAGGCTGTGGGCAGAGTTAGCCTGCAATACTGTACTCTAACCACTCTGCCACCAGGGTCCAGGTTCTTATCGATATAATATTTATATTTATAATCTTCAATGGCTGGATAGCCCAATATTTGAACAAACACCTCTCCCTCTATTCTCCTTCTTCAGTAACAATACCAGCTGGGAGAATTCTCTCCAATGTTCTATTCTCGAGAGTGGTACATTATGCAGATGAGACCATTTAGGGTAGTGGTTAAGGCACTGGACTAGAAACCAGAGAAACAGGAAGTTTTGTTCTGCCTTGAACCCAAAGTCAACTTGACCTTGGGTCAGTCACTTCCTCTCTGCCCTAGGAAGGAGGTAATTTAAAATATTTCCAAGAAAACTGGAAGGACTTATCCAGGTAGTCACCAGGAGTCAAACACTGACTCAAAGGTAGAAAAAGAGGGGTGGGAACAGTTAACCAATTAAGGATAGTATTTTAGCTCAAGGTTGAAATGAGGGATCCTTATTGAACTCTGAGCATGGTTGTTTTCTTGCAGATCTTTGATTACCAAACTAGGTAACATCATCAGTGCTATTCAAACCGGAGGAACTCCTCAAACACAATTAAGCAATGGAATGGCTCTCGTTATGGGTGTCCTACCCTTTCTTGCACTGGGACTTTATTTTTGGCATCAGTTAAGATCTCACTTTCACTGATGACCTAAACAGCAGTGATTTGTGTGTTGATTTATCACGTCCTTCCCTGTTTTATGGGAGAAGGAGGGAGGCTTTATGACAGTGATGGCTAACCTTTTTCGGATCAGTGCCAAAGTGGAGGGAGCATAAGGGAGTCATGCACGGGGATGCCCAGATCCATAATGTTATGTGTGTGACCCACCCAGTGGTGGGTTTCAAAAATTGTTCGAACCTACTCTGTGGGTGTGGCCTCCTTTGTGGGAGTGGCTTGCTGCCCACATGACCGGATGGGAGGGGCTTGCCGCCCATGTGACCGGATATGAAGATGCCGACAACACTTGTCAGAACCACCTTAAATTACCTCACACACAGCACTGGCATGCATAAGAATAGGATGTAAACTTGTTTTTTAAAAGGCATCTTTGGTTTGCGTTAAAACAACTTCAACACACACAATGTTCGGATTGCACCACAAACGCAGTAGTCATCCTTACCTTTCACAGAGGCACTGAGTTTTATAAATAGGAGCATGATAGTGTAGAATAATCACATCCAAGGACCAGTGGTGGGTTTCAAAAAAATTTGGAACCTCTTCTGTAGGTGTGGCCTGCTTTCCAGGTCCACTGGTAGAACCTCTTCTAACCAGTTTGGTAGATTTGATGAACCAGTTCTACCGAATAGGTGCGAACTGGTAGGAACCCACCTCTGGACCCACCCCACCCCCATGCATCCACGTGCTACCAGCGCTCCCCCCACTTTTGGTGTGCTTTTTTCATCCTCTTCAGGCTCCAGAGACTTTCTAGGAGCCTGGAGAGGCGAAAACAGCCTCCCTCCCCCCCCCACACACACCCAGAAGCTTCAAGAGCTTTCCAGAAGCCTCTGGAGGGTGAAAAACCAGCCCTATGGGCAAACTGGAAGCCACTTCCGGTTTGCTCGTAGGGCTGTTTTTTGCCCCTCGGAGCTTTCAGGGAAGCCTCCTAAAGGCTCCAGAGGGTGAAGAACGACCCTATGAGCAAACAGGAAGTCCATTCCCGATAAAAATACAAATAAAATAAAATTAAAAGTTTTTTTTTAAAAGAAAGATAAAATAGAGGAGACCACTGTGTAGAACAAAGAGTCATGGATAAGCTGGTATGAAAATTGAGCTCAGCTGTGCATATCTTTAAGAGATGGTTTTCTTGGGACAAATGCCATAGTTCAGCTGGTTTACAAGAAGAGATTATTTGCTTCCTCACAAGTACCATTTCCTGTCATGCTCTGCCCTGGCAAATAAACATAAATGAAGTATGACAGCATATCTGCAAGAGTGCCTTTATACAAGCAAAAACACAATAGTGTGCTTATACCCTTGAGTTGATGACAATATCCTATAGTTTGTATCAGTGGTGGGATTCAGCCAGTTTGCACCTATTCGGGAGAAAACCTGTTGTGAACTTTCTAAGCAGTTCGGAGAACTGGTTGTTGGAAGAAATCTCCTTTTGTGTTTTTCCCACTTTACAGGGCTAATCCTGTAAGGAAGGCAGGGAGGAAACATTCTGCGGTTGTTTCTAGCCTAATATGTATTGCCCTGCTTACAGAAACTGCCTCTCCGGTTAACCCTTATTACAATGTAACAGCTAAGGCGAAGTGCCCATCGATATGAGTGATGTTGAGTTGGCCACGCCCACATGGTCACAAGACCACTGAGCCCCACCTACCCAGCTGGTCATTAGGGCAGAGAACCGGTTGTTAAATTATTTTGAATCCCACCATTGGTTTGTATAGAAATAAACTAAGCAGGCAACTATCTATTAATGATTACATGGATATGACACATATAAAGGAAATAATGTGATTCTATGAATGTTGCTCTATGCAATATTAGGGTTAAAAAATAATTTTCTGGTCTGCACAAATCTGGATGGCCATTCGATGGCAGCAAAGAGATACAGATAGTTCATTCTAGTGTTTATCTGGATGTTTGCATACAGTAGCTAAGGTTAACTAAGCCATCAAGAATGTCTTCTTTGGAGAAAGCCCTCTAATTTCAAATCTCATTTCTTTCAGAGTATTTATTATTAATCCATGCCTATTTTCCCCCTCCCTTACATTATCTAGCACTATACTTTGCAATACTCCTGTGTGTGGTAGCACAGAATGCAGAACTACAGATCTAACTCCCTGCTTACTGCAGGAGTTCAATTCTCATCGGCTCAAGGTTGACTCAGCCTTCCATCCTTCTGACATCGGTAAAATGAGGACCCAGATTGTCTAAAGGTGCTTTTTTTTCCTCAAGGCAACTAGACTTTTTGGTTTTTCTTTGAAGATGTTTCACTTATTATCTTCAGCTCTACTGAAGAAGCTTCTTGGATGAGAAGTGAAATGTCTTCAAAGAAAAATCAGAAAATCCAGTTGCCCTTTGGAAAAAAGCACCTTTGGGATAACCATGACTTGGGTGACTGAAGATCTCCATGGACATCAAGCACTCAGATTGTTGATGTAATATATTAACTCTGAAAACTGCTTAGAGAGGGCTGTAAAATTTTTTGAAGTGGTATATATACATCTATTGCTATTGCTATTAGGAACAATCAATTTTACAATTGCTTTTTTCTTTCCTCCAAGCTTAATCTTTAGGAATCCTTTCATACACGTTTCAGAAATTTCCCAGTAGCTGGAAAAAGATTTGAGGGTAAGTAAAATTTCAACTGTTCTTGAAACATTGCAGTTACTGTCAAGTTTTGGTCACCAGGCAGGAATGGAATTAAGTAGGCAAGGTCACAAGAATCCCCAAACCTCTGATAAGTTTTTTTTAAAAAATGGGAGAGAAGTTATAAAGCCATAATGAAAGAATTCCAGTGAGTTTGTTAGATTTTGCAAGGAGAGGGGAGTTTAAAATGAGCAAAGTGTTACATGGTGCTGTGATGCAAGCACCCTGTTCCTTTCGTAGATATGTTGACATTATGCCTATATGTTCAAAAGTCTGGCATCTTGCCAATTTTGACATATGTTCTGTGGCTGTTACTGACTGCAGCATTTTAACAGCAATTTGCAAAACCCATCCTTAGAATCCTCTCTTGCCTGCATAATGGACCATTCAGCCACTTATTTTGAGTGAGAAGTCCACTTTTCACTTGTCTCTTGTTTTCATAGTGCCTGGAAATAATATCAGAAAAGTGACTTTCACACAATTCTGTATTCTCATGAGTTTGCTTGACAAAGAATGCTTGTGCTATTGCAAATCTATGGGATTACAATAATCTGAATCCTTTTTTTCTTCCACGTGAACTGCACCCTTTTAACTATATCTATACTCATTCCTGAAATTGAAAATTCAAGGGATTGTAAGCAAGAAAGCAAATTGAGAATTTCCCAAAGATTTGTAATTTGCCACTTTGAGAAGTAAGAATTTACACCAGTTGAAACCGGCCTTTAATTGAATCCAGGAAAGTTTAAATCTAAAATTATCTAAAATCTAGATACAAAATAATTACGCGAAACAGCACGGTAGATTTGTGGAACCTCTTCTGGAGAAGAGGTTAGAACTGGCAGGAACCCATGCCTGAAATACATCCAGTAAATATTACATTCATGTCCATCTTAAACACGTGAAATGTTTTTTTTAATCTACCACAAGTGATTACTTCCCGAATGTGCATTCATATAAATGAGAGGCAGATTTGGCCCATATTATGGATCTTTGAATAGGCAAGGTATAGATTAATCTCCGAACACAAATGAATAGGATGGCATTCTAAGAGAGCTGACATTTCTCAAAGCACAAAAGGACAAAGCATGCCAACGTGAAAAAAAATACGCCTGATCCCAAATTCATCTTAATATTCAGAGTCTAAGCTTGTTAACCAACCAACTTGGGGGGGGGGGAACAAGAATGGAAAAGTTGTTCACATTTGCAGTAATTTATGGTGATAATGCTGCACATCAGGCTGGTCTTTTCTCTCTTTTTGAATACCTAATTCATAAATATTCTGGTGGAAAAATGATGTAGGTGCCTGACTGCAAGTGATTAACTAATCATTTCTTATTTTGTTTAGCCCCCATACCCTCCCCACAATAAGCAGATTAATCATTATGCATTCTATGGACAAAGCATGCTCTTTTGTTTTGTTTTGTAAAAATATTATTTCCAAAGGGAGAAACAAAGCTGGAATCCAATGCATCCAATATATCTGGAAAGCAGAGGTGGGTTCCTACCAGTTCGCACCTATTTGGTAGAACCGGTTCATCAAATCTACCGAACCGGTTAGAAGAGGTTCCAACAGTGGACCCGGAAAGCAGGCCACACCTACAGAAGAGGTTCCAAAAATTTTTGAAACCCACCACTGGTCCTTGGATATGATTATTCTACACTATCATGCTCATATTTATAAAACTCAGTGCCTCTGTGAAAGGTAAGGATGACTACTGCGTTTGTGGTGCAATCAGAACATTGCATGTGTTGAAGTTGTTTTAACGCAAACCAAAGATGCCTTTTAAAAAACAAGTTTACATCATGTTCTTATGCATGCCAGTGCTGTGTGTGAGGTAATTTAAGGTGGTTCTGACAGGTGTCGTCGGCATCTTCATATCCGGTCACATGGGTGGCAAGCCACTCCCATCCGGTCACATGAGTGGAAAGCCACCCCCACAAAGGAGGCCACACCCACAGAGTAGGTTCGAACAATTTTTGAAACCCACCATTGCTGGAAACGCTGGTAGTGATAATTTACTGGGGTATTTTTTAGGAAGGGAAAGGAAGGCAGGCAGGCAGGAAGGAAGGAAGGAAGGATTTAGCTATTGACTTCTTAATGATGTGGGAGTTGGGCATAAGAGTTTCAGACTATGGAAGAGAATCTCACAAGGCCACTAGAAATGTTTGAAACTCTCCATTTTTCCTCATCGGACACAAGTGCCTTTTTTTGTCTTGAGTTCTTTCCATCCTCTAACGAAGACCCTTGTGATTGTCAATTCAATTCAAAATGAACACACAGAAAAAACAAACCAAATTCTCAGATAACGCTACATTGGCCACTGAGAAACCTGGACTGACATGAAAACAAGTGTGGTTCTCGTGGATCCTTGCAGCCTTGTATTTCTGCATTGGTGATAGGCGAGCTTAAGTTCTGACTTTCTGTTTTCCTTTGAGGATGAAGTACGTGGCTAAAAGAGAATGAGAGAAAAGGAGTGCCCGCAGAAGAAAGAACAACTGGCTACATCAAATAAGTTCTTCATGACTTTAGAACATTTGCTAGAAAAAATGTTGAACCTGATGATCAGAAAAGAAGAATGCTTAATTTATACTTCCCTCCTCTAATTCAAGCCCCGTCAATTTACCTGTATCATCCAAGAGTTAACCCCTGTGAAAACTCTTAAGCATGAATTATGAGAGATAGAGAAGAAATTTCTTTCTGAATAGTAAATACGTTGGAGCACTCTGATCTCCAATTAAGCATGCTGTGGGAACTAGATATTTAGAAAACACATCTCACCATCCAATACGATAAGGTGTGGTCATGCATGTTAGACTTATGTACCGTTTCATAGGGCTTTCAGCCCTCTCTAAGCGGTTTACAGAGTCAGCATATTGCCCCCAACAACAATCCGGGTCCTCATTTTACCCACCTCGGAAGGATGGAAGGCTGAGTCAACCCTGAGCCAGTGAGATTTGAACAGCCGAACTGCAGAACTGCAGTCAGCTGAAGTAGCCTGCAGTGCTGCATTTAACCACTGCGCTACCTCGGCTCTTGTTCACATCCTTTGTAATTGCAATTGCAAGTTCTTTGAAAAAAGTTACCTAAAATAGATACCAGTCTACTAGTGGCTCTTTATTTAAAATAGCAGATAACCTGGCGTTTCCTGGGTATTTATTTATCCCAATCCTATATTAGACAGGAAAAGGAATGAATTATAAGTGGCAATGTAAGTGCAAAATGGGCTGTCCTCTCTCCTTCAATTCATATCAACACAATTCCTGAAGAGGTTATGACAAGAGCAACTTCTGGGAAATAGTTTGGGTTGTCAGGAGGGATGGTGTGAATTCCAGAGAAGCAAGAGACAACTCAGTTCAAAAGCTTATATGAAGGGGAAAAAAGTCTGGGCAAGGCTCCTTAATAGTTTCCATAGTACATGCTTTATAGAGGTGGTAGTTTGCTTTAGTTTGGCAAGATTCTGTCTATAGACGAGGAACAATAAAGAAATGTGTTTGGAAGAATGACAATGTGTAATTCTTGGTTTTGGGACGCTGGTCAAAATCAGATGTTAGCTGCATTTACCTGTGTAATGTCTGGGTGAAAGTTTCGGTGAGTTGAGAATTTATTGTTGTCAGAAAAGTAATTCAGAAACAAGACTGCATTTTTAATCATTCTATCAGTTTAGAGTTTCTTGGCATGTGCAATTATGTGGAAATTGTTAATATCATTGGTGACATAACTGTGACTGCCATTTTAACATTCTCCCCTGATGCTTACCAAACAAATCAGAATGAAGCCAAACTGCTTCATATCTGACCATTGCCTAGGGAGGTGTTTTTTCCTACAGTCTCATTCCCACACACCAGAGGTGGGTTCCTACCAGTTCACACCTATTCGGTAGAACCGGTTCATCAAATCTACCAAACCGGTTAGAAGAGGTTCCACCAGTGGACCCGGAAAGCAGGCCACACCTACAGAAGAGGTTCCAAATTTTTTTGAAACCCACCACTGGTCCTTGGATATGATTATTCTACACTATCATGCTCATATTTGTAAAACTCAGTGCCTCTGTGAAAGGTAAGGATGACTACTGCATTTGTGGTGCAATCAGAACATTGCGTGTGTTGAAGTTGTTTTAACGCAAACCAAAGATGTCTTTTAAAAAACAAGTTTACATCATATTCTTATGCAGCCAGTGTTGTGTGTGAGGTAATTTAAGGTGGTTCTGACAAGTGTCATCGGCATCTTTATATCCGGTCACATGGGCAGCAAGCCACTCCCATCCGGTCACATGGGTGACAAGCCACTCCCACAAAGGAGTCCACACCCACAGAGTAGGTTCGAACAATTTTTGAAACCCACCACTGCCACACATCATTACAAAATCCTGCCACGGATTGCTTTGTTCTTGTGTCTTTAGTCTGGTCTGAAAATAGTTACATCATCTCAATTTTGCAAGGGCTTGAACCGTGGCTGTTTGTCGTGATTGCTGAAATGTCATGTCTGAACAATCTCTAGCGTAGCAATCCTTCTTTCAGAAAGGGCTTGAAAGAACTGAAGTCAGACACATTTTCACTATTGTGTATGTGTGAATCCTGCATCTGATCAAGCATGAGATCAAGTAGACAGAAGTCAAATCAGAATTTGGTAAACATTATGATTTGCTTGAATTATTTTTGGTGACTCCGACAAGGTTTAATATCTACACAATGCAACATAAGCAAAGATGAAAGGCCAGTAAAGGAAAGTCCAGAAATATTGTCTGATTAAAATAAAACTTGCCTTTTCCCCCCCTTTTTCTATTAATCAACTAGTTACAGCAATATCTATTATTGACTGAGTAGGTGGATGAATTATAAAGACAGCCGTGTAGGATTTTTAACTTATATATATTCCATGATGTGTTGGAAAGCCAAATAAATCACTTGTAGTCTGCAGCATGGCAATAACAAGCAATGCTGACATAAATTGAAAAATGGCTACAGACCAGCAAAAGCACTGATCAAGAGGCATCTAATGTCCCCAATAAATATAATAAAATGAGCACAAAAATTAAAAAGCAGACAGCAAAATTGAATTTGTCACTAGAGTGTTTTTTTAATAAACTCTAGACAATTTTTATTTATTTATTCTATTTATGCAGCTGTCCATCTCACTTTTACATGGCTCCAGGCAGCTTGCAAATTGCAATAAATATGTGAAAAATTTATTCTTACGTTCAAATAATGTGGCTAAATAGATATAAAGTAATGACTTAGAGATTCCTTATTGTTTGTTTGTTCAAAATATTCAGCAAAGGGCTCTTTAAATTTTCTTTTTAATTGGATCATATGATCTGTTGCACAATGTGGTCTGGAAAACCTTCCATGTTATGACTCTGTCCTGGATGTGAATTTAGTTTGAATAATCATAATTAGAATACATGTCTTATGTACTGGTATTAAAAACCATGATGTGCCCAATTATTATTTTTCTGCTTTTTAAAGTCCCACATGGAAGATATCTGAAGTATATATTTTTAGGGTAATATTTTTCAGCAGTTAAGCAAACACATATTGCAATATACACAGAAAGACCAAAAGACTATCACCATTAGCAGTCTTGGAAGCACAAGACTGAGAAGACATCTGTATCAATGAAAATTAACAAACATAAACACTATTGATTGATTGATTGATTGATTGAATGATTGATTGAATGATTGAATGATTGAATGATTGAATGATTGAATGATTGAATGATTGAATGATTGAATGATTGAATGATTGAATGATTGAATGATTGAATGATTGATTGATTGATTGAATGATTGATTGATTGATTGATTGAATGATTTCCTAATTGCCTATATCTTGAGGGCAAGATATGTGTGTGTGTGCATATACATATACACACATACTTACACTTACACAAATACATACACATACACACATACATACACATACATATATAATACCAGGGGTGGGTTCCGGCAGGCACTACTGCTGGTTCATTCATGGGCGTGCTGTGTGCATGCTTGATGCACGCAGCATGACAGTGCACAGTGCATTAAAAATTGTTCTGCGCATGCGCAGAAGTGAAAAAGAAGATATCAGTGTCTATGGCACCACCCAGAGAACCAGTTCAGGCATGTGGCAGGCCTGGTCACTGCCGATTCCAGTGACCCAGGCAGCCAAACCACTACCAGTTCGGTCGAACTGGTCCGAACCGGTAGGAACCCACCACTGCATACCACATACTAAATCTTATTCAGGATTTGAAAAACATACGAAGCAAGCAAATAAATTGCTTTTTTGCTGAAAGTTTTCAAGCAAAGGATGGATGGAACTGAGCATGCCTGGCTGTGGAATTCTGGGAGTTGACGTCCACAAGTCTAAAAAAATTTGAAACCCACCACTGTGTCAGTGCCTCACCAGCCATAAACCTCACCGCACGTCACTGATACATAGACATAAACATTGCCATACACATAGGCATAGACAGAGGCAGTTTAACAGAATAACCTAATAACGGAATTGGAAGGTACTTTGGAGGTTTTCTAATCCAACCCCCGGCTCAGGCAGGAAACCCTATACCATTTCAGACAAATGGTGGTCCAATCTCTTCTTAAAAACCTCCATATTGACACACACAACACTAATTTGTTTTTTGTTCCTTCATTAAGTTCCTCAGATTAAAATGGCTGAATGGTGTTTGAGACATAAGAAAGAAGGGTGGGGAAATATGCAGTTTTTAGTGGAATTTTTTATTACAAAAACTTGAGCAACGTTTAATATTTATTCAAAGAATGGTAGAATCTGAAGCTTTACTTTTGGATAAAAGTACAGAAAAAGATTTTGATCCAGCTCACGGCTGAAGAACCAGCGAAGTGGATTTCATTTGTTGTTCCAAAATTTAACTCTGTATACTTCTCCAACATTACAGCTAGAATAGAGGAACTATGAAGATGGAGGGAGACTGGATGGATTTATTATAGTTAACTGGTAACTACTACTGCTTGCATGCTTACTTGAAGATAGACCTATTCTGGAGATTGAATTTACTACAATTAATTAAACAATTGACAAAAAGAGAATATGCAAGGGGTGAGATCTAAAAGTAGTAGACTACTTTTTCCCCATTTTATTTTAATTGAAGAGAATATGACTGACTTATATTTTAGATTCTACCGTAAATCTATCATCTCCCACAGTTCTTTATCACTCAAAGGCAGATTTTTTACTGTGGGTATAAAATAAATAAAGATCTTGCAAAAAAGTGTTTGCTCCATTTTGTTTATCCAGTCTGTTGCTTTAGATAACTTTTCAAGCATAGCAATCAACCTACCATATTTCAGTATTTGATGATTATCTAAATAATAAGATATTTTTCAAGACCTTTTTACTTCTTATAGGACATCCCCCCTCCCCCAAATTTATTATCCTTACTTTTTGGCAACTTCAACGTACCAGAAACTCAATCAAGAGCACAACATCTTAAATTTAAGAAGTCATACATATGATGGAGGGATGAAGGAAAGGAAAGGAGTGGAGGGTAGAAGAGAGAGGAAGAGAAGGAAAGAAAGTAGGAGAAGAAGAAGAAGTGTGGTGGAGAGGTAAGGGAAGAAGAATGAGGTAAGGGAAGGTGGGTAGAGGGGAGAGAAAAAGAAGAAGAGGAGGGAGGAAGAGAAAGAAAGAGGAGAGAAGGTAGGAAGGAGAAGAAAAAGGGTAGGAGTAGGGAAGAGGTAAGGGAAGGAAGAAGGGGATGGAGACGAGGAAGGAAGGATGTAGAGAAGGAAGGGAGGGAGAAAAGAAAAGAAAAAAAAGAGAAAACAAGGTGGTGTCTAAGCAGGTGTGAAGGATGGTAAATAAAGCATTCTAAACTATACCTTATAACCTTCCAAATAGGATAATAATAATATAAGAATGGCAAAGAAAAAGAATAATTATGTGAAAGTATATCTATAATCTGTATGTAAGAGAACAAATGACAGTAAAAATATATAGCATAATATAGGTAAATAATATTTGGTCATAAGTAGCTAAGTTTAAATAAATAAAGAAATGTACATACAAATGGATAACGAACAAGGAGATTATGAATGCAAGATAGAAATGTATAGTAGGGAAAACACTAACTGCAAAGAAACCAATTCGGAACTGCGGTATGATATACGATGGAACTTATTGTTCCTATGTTGTTTTTAAGTTATGTGTTTGTTTTTGTTGATGTGCTTATGTGTTTAAAATAAAAAAAATATATCAAGAAGTCATTCATCTGTGGTTTCATTCTTGTTTTAATTTCTCTATAAGGTGTTAGAGCCCAGCCATGTCTTAAAGCATGACCTAAACATCAAAATATAGATTTTTCAGTGCAGAGAATGTGGGATACTATGTCATGATTCCCATTAACAATAATAGCTATTGCTTATCTAACTCCTCATTCACCACCTTGAAAATTTCTCCCTTCAGAGTCATGAAAAGCATGAAACTTACCATAACAGTGAAATTCTTGTAATAAACTACTTAACTAGATTTGGATACCTGGTGAGAAAGGGAAAATGAAATTTTCAGGGACTGTATTTGTTAGATACTTTGCTCCACTTCCAGAACACCTTCTTTTCCCCTGCTGGTCTCATAAGTCTACTGAAAATTGTAACATCAGGAAGACCTTTAGGTAGGTAGATAATATGATAGGGTCGAATAAGGACAGAGGATGAATTTTTCAATCCTCTATGACATTCCCAAATTGTTGTATTATTTCGACTAATAACAACTGCAGAAATTGGAGAATTTTGAAATCTGAAATAGCCACAAAAGGCAATTTCTTGCATGCTGTAGAACAGTGAGATGTCAGACAAAATGTGCAGAATTCCAGTGATCCTATTCAAGCATTGAGTTTTATGTACAGAGGGCTTGAGCTATGTACAGAACGAGAAGCATGGGCCCCTCTGGACAACATTACACATGATGATGATTATTAATGTACAGTACCCAGGATACAACAATGCTATTGCAAAGAAGTAGTTTGGCTTGCCAAGGTACCAGTCCTGTTGTAGGAAATGCTTGCACACTTCCCAAGGTGTGCCACAGGAGCAGTGACGTGCGGTGAGTTTTATGGCTGGTGAGGCAGCTTTTTAGACTTGTGGACTTCAGCTCCCAGAATTCCACAGCCAGGCATGTTCAGTTCCGATTTAAAGCGACAGCATTTTTCCCCCTTGCAAAATAAGTTCTCCCATTCTTTTTCTTCTCCCTCCCCCTCCTTCCTCCCTCTCTCCTCTCTCAAACAGACACATGCACACAGAGAACTTGGATCCCCCTCTCACTCACTCACTCACTCTCACACAAACACAAACACAGAAGTTGGATTGGATATATTTTCCAAAGGTTTGAAAGCAGCTCCTCTGCCATACCCCCTCCCCTTCCCCTGCTGCCTTCCGATCGGAGCCTTTGATTGCAGGTGAATCACGTTGCCTTTTCAGTGAAGCTGGGTTTATATACTTTTATCCAGCTGTGTGTGTGTGTGTGTGTGTGTGTGTGTGTTTGAAAAGGCAACATGGGTTCTGCATGCAATCAAACCTTTTGAATTCCTATCCCCTCCCCACACACGCACCTTTTCCAGCTGTTTCAGAGAGGATTTCAACTCTGCCCTCATGAAAGGCCAGAGCTCTGAGTCAGACTGAGCTAGTTGCTCCCAGAGAACTCTAAAAAGCCTCTAAAAATGCCCTCTACAGGAGGCCAGAGAACACGTGCCTCATTTGCATAAGGAATTCTTTGCTTTTTAACCCTTGGTTAACTCTTAAAAGGCGAAAAATTCCTTATGCAAAAGAGGCTCCTAGTTCTCTGGCCTCCTCCTATAGTTATCACTAAGCACTGTTCCAAGTCACTGTGACTTAGAATCTGGTAGCAACTAACTTGGCTTTAATTATTTTTAAAACATTCTTTAAAATTCTTTCCTTTTCCTCATGACTGGTGAGGCCACGCCTCCCCTGCCTCTAGTGACTGCATGTGCCTGCACAGGAGGGTGAGCTGACTTTGCCCCAGAGACAAAGGCAAGCGGCTTTTCCTGCAGCATCACCCAAGGCTCCATCCCTTCTCGGAGCTGCCTTGTAAGTGGGTGCCGTAACCAGAAAAGTTCAGAAAGCCAGGAATCTGACTGCTCGCACAGAGCACCATCTCAGCTCCCTACCGAAATTGTACCCATCTATCTACTTGCATAAAACATACTTCCGAACTGTTAGGTGAACAGAAACTGAACTCACCCCACTATTCAGTGCTAGAGCTCAAACCACCGAAGCGTCATTAAGCCACTACTGTACATGATGTGAAATCATCATGCAAAAGACATGAGAGATGCACCATATGTTGGCTGGGCATCATGATGTGACTGACACAAATATAATTGCATGGTTTCCTCGCCTCTCTGTTATCCACTCCACTTGGCAAAGAAAAAAATGCTGTTGCCCAACGAAGAGAGAAAAGGGATGGGAAAAAAAATATCCTGAGTTTGTGTGTTCTCTCTAGCGTGAGAAATCAAAGTTATTGGTTTGTTCTTATAAATAGCAATATTCTCCCTTGCCAAATATTTGTCTAGCAATAGCAATAGCTCTTAGACTTATATACCACTTTATATACTGCTTTAGGGCCCTCTCTATGAAGTTCACAAAATCAGTGTATGGTTCCCAACAGTCTGGGTCCTCATTTTACTGACCTCAGAAGGATGGAAGGCTGAGTCAACCTTGAGATGATTAGGATTGAACTCCTGGCATTGGGCAGCAAGTTAGCCTGCAATTCTGCACTCTAACCACTGCGCCACCACGTGTCTTCCCACCCCACCCATAAACAATGGGTTCCTCAAACCAAGGTGATTTATTGGATCAGATCATAGTCTATTCAGTGTTTCCTTGCTCTACATCTTTACTTTGCAAGTAAAGTTTAGCATTTAGCATCCCCACTGTTGTCTTAGATACAAGTTCTAATAGATGTTCTAGGGGATTGTCCCTAATTTTGTCGTGAGAAAGGCAAGCTGTCTTGTGGCTATTAAATCAATGGAGAAATACCACTCTGGTTAGATCATTAAGCGGCGGAGTCTGAGACCATTGCCCGAGTTTTAAGGCAATCTATAAAATGAACGCAATTATAAACCTTGCCAGCACAATGTATTCCCGTGAGTCTCTGATAATTGGGATGATCATTTAATTGGCACATTCTTTTTCCACTAGGGTGTACCAATTAAGCCAATTCTGGAGTGCTCTGGTTTAATAGGACATTTTATATTTGCTGCTCTGCTAAAATTACTTGTATTTAAAAAATTATGGAAAAAGTAGTATAGATTTTATTTTATTCTTACTCTCAATATGTATTAAGACAGGAACAAAGAGTGAACTCTCTCTCCCTCTAAGTGGGATTGATGATGTGACATTTATGCTCATAGATAGGAAAATATACTGAATGTTCGTTTTGAAATGCTGGTGAAGGATTACAAGAAAATGTGCCAGGGCACATAGAATTATGTCCACTATCATTTCCTGCAACATGGCTTCCTGAAAAAACAATGAATGCAAATCTCTTGCAATGGTTAACTGGAACACTTCATGAAATGCTGATTTCCTCCTTTTTCCCTCTCCCCCCACCCCCAATCCACATGCACACATTCTTGCAAGCATCTTTCCCAAATCACATCTACAGGATCATGGGCTCTTCCCCTGCAAAATGTGTGATGTGTCAGGAAAATCTTCAGAAGATGGGGATATTGCCCATCGTAATAGGCACTGTGGCCCTTCCCAACTTATATTGTCACTTTAAAAAGCACACGCACTTGTTATGTCTATAACTTTGTACGGTAAAAGGCTGCACTGGATATAATGCTAATGAAGGCTGGAATGGGCGTCTTACAGAGGTGGACACATAGCAGCCCACAAAGCCCTCGGCAACTTGCAGCTCTCCGTTTTGCAAAAATAACAGCACAGATTTTTTAAAAATAATAATAATAAATAAAACCATAAGAGGCATGCATATTAAGTCCCCATATGATGTAATGCTTTATGTTTAAAAAAACATCTGGGATCTCCAATTTTAAAAAAGACCATCACAATGTTCTCACTGAAGTCATCTTAGCAGTGTAACGCTTAAACTAACTTTTTATAAAAGTGAAGCTCCAAAGGAAACATGTTCTACCAGCATTTGAAAGACTGAATAATCAAGGCAATGGAAAGCAGAGTCAGTGGGCATAATAGAAACACTCTCAGCGTATCCTACAGCATATAAATTCCAAATCTCAAAATTCCCAGCAAGGCCATTGCAGGTAGAGATAGTCCTCTATTTGACACCACAACTGAGCCACAGATTTTCATTGCTTAATAGTTGTTACGTGTCCTACCTTTGCCCCATTTTGTGACCTTTCATGCCAAGTTGTTAAGTGAATCCCTGCAGTTGGTAAGCTGAGGGAGCTGAGGTGGCGCAGTGGTTAGGGTGCAGTACTGCAGGCCACTTCAGCTATCTGTTAGCTGCAGTTCAGCGGTTCTAATCTCACCGGCTCAAGGTTGACTCAGCCTTCCATCCTTCCGAGGTGGGTGAAATGAGGACCCAGACTGTGGGGGTGATATACTGACTCTGTAAACCACTTAGAGAGGGCTGAAAGCCCTATGAAGCAGTATATAAGTCTAACTGTTATTGCTATTGCTATTGATAGTAACACGGTTGTTGAGGGAATCTGACTTCCTCATTGACTTTACCAGTCAGGAGGTCACAAAAGGTAATCACCTGATCCTGAATACTGCAACCGTCATAAATATATGCCAGTGGCCAAGTGTCTGAAACCATGGGAATGCTGCAATGGTCCTAAGTGTGAAAAACAGTAGTAAGACATTTCTTCAATGTCATTGTAATTTCAAATGGTTATAAGTCAAGGACTCCCTGTATTTAAAGTTTGAGGGCTGGGGCACCTATATTGGAAAGGTTGTATGGAGGTACATGGATTATTATTTGAATTACTAAGTTATTCTGACCCCCTCCTCCGTCCAGTAACAAATGCCGAGACAAGCTTAACTGGAATGTACTTTAATAGCAAGAAACCAAAACCTCGGTGGCTGAAAGCCAAGCAGAACAAACAGATAAGGACCTTGGCAGCAACTCAGACAAACCTTGGCAGCAATCCAGTCTGCCAAGCTAGTTACCAAAAGTTCTCCAACTTTTAGTCAATTTGTTCATTCATTCATTCATTCATTGAATTTATAGGCCGCCCAATCCCGGAGGACTCCGGGCGGCTTACAGAATTGAAAGATATTAAAAAGGATTAAAACAATAAGATACAACAAGATTAAGAAGAAATACAATATGCACCCAGTCAAAGGGGGTCTGGACCTCAATCAAGAGGTCAACAGTCCCAGGTCTTCCGGAAAAGCCAGGTTTTGATAGCTTTCCGGAAGGCCATGAGAGTGGATAGGGTCCGAATCTCTGGGGGTAGCTCATTCCATAGGGCTGGAGCGGCAACAGAGAAGGCCCTACTCCAAGGCGTTGCCAGCCGGCATTGGCCAGCTGAAGGCACCCGGAGAAGGCCCATCCTGTGTGATCTTATTGGTCTAAGGGAGGTATGTGGCAGAAGACGGTCTCGTAGGTATCTGGGTCCTAGGCCATGTAGGGCTTTAAAGGTGATAACCAGCACCTTGAATCGTGCTCGGAGACCAATGGGCAGCCAGTGCAGCTCGCCGAGGATAGGTGTGGTATGGGTGTTGACTTCTGCAAGAGGGGCATGTGCAGAAGCAGTCTTTTTATACTCTGGAGAGGAGCCTAATGACCACCAGCTGAGTGCAATTACCTCCTGTACTTGCACAACTGTTCCTGACACCTATTAGCTCTTCGGTGCTGGACATCCAGGAACAACTCACTACTGGTGTCCGGATCACTCTCCCTTATCTTCTCCCCACTGGTCCAAGGCTCGGGCGCCTCCTGGTGGCCAACCAGACTCTCTGCGCCATGCTCAGAGTCGAAACCCTGTCCAGGGTCCTCCACATCCTCCAGAGACGACTCATAGGACCCCTCGCTGTCGGAGTCTGGTGGCAGCTCCAACGGCTCCTGCTGGGCCACAACACTAAGTATTAGAAAAAAGAAATAGAAAGTAGAAATTGGGAAAATAATATTATGTATACTGAAATACAACAGAACATACTACGATTACGATGTATGAAGTTGAAAAAGTATGATTATGTATATTTAAATGGTAATATCACTATCAGAATTGTATGCAAAATATATCAACCTAGATAATACACTGTATTAAGGTTACATGTAACACCTCTAACGAAATAAGACTCCAAGGTTTGACTCCTCAAAGTTCCATTTTATTAGAGATGTCATTTTGGCACATCTGGAGAATCCCAAATCTGAAAGCTTCCAGGTTTTCCCCACCCAAATGAAAGTTCAATTCCCGGCCCAGCACCCACATGTCCATCACATGGTCCAATCAAGTACCGTCCCAACTAGAGATGCCTCCCAGTCACACCACTCCAGGTGCAGGGCAGGATGACCTTGAGTCTCTGAGAAAGGAATGTTATTTTGACTATATCTATCCCACTCCATATAATCCCCTCCCCTCTCAATTTCCCACAGCATTAAATGTGGCAGGTTTGAAAGCCCAGCGTAAAAGTTCACTTCCAGGCCTGGCACACTGTCCGCTAAACACTTATGGATGTTAAGTATAAATAAAATTATTTAAAAAAAGAAAAAGAAGGAAAGTAATATTGGCATGACTCAGACAAGACAGCAAGGTGGTCCTTTGGAAAGACTTTGTGATGGTAGTGATTGTAGAAAAGAAATCTCCACTTTTCCTCATAATTGTACTTCTGAACAGCTGCCATGCGCAGGTGTTCTAGAAGGCAGGAAAACGTTAAAACATTAGCCCTACGAACCTGATTACAGGATTCACTTCTGGCTGTGATGAATGTCCTCAGTCGATTAAAATTGCTTGTTTTTCCTCCAGGAGTAGTGACCTTGTAACTCAATTCAAGCTGTGTTTGACCTCTTTTAGTCCTGTTGGAAGGAGAAGAATTTAGTGACCTGTTCACTAAAACCGTTATTCATTCTTCAAGAGGCTCCATTTTAAAAACACAGCATTTCATAGAGCAGTGTTAGCAAACCTTTTCAGCACCGAGTCCCAAAACAGGAGCAAGCACACATGCCAAAAGACAGAAGAGCAGCCACCCAGTGTGCATGCATGCACGGGGCGCCTGCTTTTCCAGTTTTCAGCATGCGCACCAGCCACCTGGTCTTCCAGTTTCTGGTGCTCCCGCACATGGGAAAACCATCTGGCCAGAGTGCTGGAACCCAGAAGAGCAATGAGTGATGGCTCACGTGCCCAGAGACATGGTTCTGTGTGCCACTTCTGGCACATGCGCCATAAGTTCGCCATCACAGTCCTAGAGAATGCAGGTCTTTTTCTTGCTTTAGCGATCATTCTAATTTTGATCATTTCCGTCCTTCTTCCGACTGCATTTACATTCCTCTGGTCAAAATGCCTGGATTGCTTCTTTAATTAAAATGAAACGTCCATACCAATATTTATTTAACTGCACTGAATGCATTTTGCGGATGACTTCAAGGAAGGGCTGGCGTGATGTGTAATATGCTGCATGCGAACCCAAATCCTTATCGATTTTGCACCTGCCCACACATTGATTTTAACAGACCCAGCTTAACAATTCTCTTAGGGTCTGCAGGGTGTCCTCCTCCTCCTGAGCCGAGGTGGCGCAGTGGTTAGGGTGCAGTACTGCAGGCCACTTCAGCTGACAGTTATCTGCAGTTCAGCGGTTCTAATCTCACCGGCTCAAGGTTGACTCAGCCTTCCATCCTTCCGAGGTGGGTAAAATGAGGACCCAGACTGTGGGGGCAATATGCTGACTCTGTAAACCGCTTAGAGAGGGCTGAAAGCCCTATGAAGCGGGATATAAGTCTAACTGCTATTGTTGAAATGAGCAATGAGTTTCACCAAGATGAGAAAAGGGAAAAGATCATCACAAGCATTTTTCTGCATGGATCATACTTAGAAGCTGCTCAGAATTCTAAAGGCAGAAGGGTTAAGTAAAAAGTCAATGATAAAGGGGAAGGGGTGGCTAGATCTAACCTAATCAGAAATTAGGACCTTCACTATTGGCAGAGGGAAGTCCACCATCTGAAGCATCCCCAAATAAAGTACAGATAATCCTTGAGTTACAACCACAATAGAATAGAATAGAATAGAATAGAATAGAATAGAATAGAATTTTATTATTTGTATGCTGCCCTTCTCCGGGAGGACTCAGGGCGGCGAAAAATTCAAAAGGGGGAAAAGGGGAACATAAAAACGAAATACAAATAATAAAAATAGGCAACAGTCGCACAACCATACATGTCGAGAGGGGAGGGAACTCATCACCCCCAGGCCTGCCGGCAAAGCCAGGTTTTGACAGCTTTTCGGAAGACCTGGAGAGAGGTGAGGGTCCGAATCCCTGCGGGGAGTTCATTCCAGAGGGCCGGAGCTGCCACGGAGAAGGCCCTCCCCCGGGTAATAGCCAGATGGCATTGGCTGGTAGATGGCACCCGGAGGAGGCCAACCCTGTGAGATCTAATGGGTCTGTGGGAGGTAATTGGCAGCAGGCGGTCTCTCAAGTACAACATTTATGTGCCCAACATTTATGTGGCTAAGTGAAAACAATTTGGGAAGTGAGTTTTGCCCCATTTTAAGACTTTACTTGCCCCCATGTAAAGGGAATCATTGCATTAGCTAAGTTAGTAACGTGGTTGTTAAGTGAATATGGCTTCCTTCTTGATTCTGCTTGTCAGAAGGTCGCAAAGCCTGATCACATGACCCACCCCCAGGACACTGCAACTGTCATAAACATGAACCAGTTGCCAGGGATCATGTGCCCATGGGGATGCTGCAATAGTTGTGACAAAACATCATAAGTCGCTTTTTCAGTGCCGTTGTAACTTTGAATGGTCATGAAATGAAATTTTGTAAGGCGAGGATAATAGACAAGGCAGAAGTGCATATTGTCAAACAAATATGAACTTTACACGGCAGAAATGTGTGCTTTGTTCACTCTTCAGAGCCCAGCAATGGAATTTGACCAGAGTTCTGTCAAATGTTAGTTTATGGAATGTAGTAATTAGACGGTGGCACACAGCCATGATGCCATGATTCTTCTCCAGTGGGAAGAATAAACACACTGCAAAGGCAGCTTTATTTCGGATCACACATCAATAAAACAACCCTTGCTTTTTAATTGTTTAGCTAGACATTATTGAACCTCTCTGAGGGAGATGGGCAGTTTTAAAATGTAATAGATAAAATAAAATAATAAAATAAAATAAAGTAAAGTAAAGTAAATAAAATAAAGTAAAATAAATAAAATAAAATAAAGTAAAATAAATAAAATAATAAAATAAAATAAAGTAAAGTAAATAAAATAAAATAATAAAATAATAACATAATAAAATAATAAAATAAAATAATAAAGTAAAATAAAATAAAGTAAAATAATAATAAAATAAAATAATAATAAAATATAATAACAATAAAATAAAATAATAAAAAATATAATAACAATAAAATAAAATAATAATAAAATATAATAACAATAAAATAAAATAATAATAAAATATAATAACAATAAAATAAAATAATAATAAAATATAATAACAATAAAATAAAATAATAATAAAATATAATAACAATAATAAAATAAAATAAAATAAAATAAAAATATAAAATAAAATAAAATATAAACCTGTACCTGAACTATGGCATATCAAACATGGCATTTCACTGTCTATGTAAATATCCAGTCACCTAGGTCATGATTGTCCCAAAAGTGTCTTTTTCAAAAGGCTGCTTTGTTTTCTATTCAAGATGTTTCGCTTCTCATCCTAGAAACTTCTTCAGTGCTGACCAGTGGTGGGTTTCAACTGGTATGGACCGGTACAGCAGTACCAGGTGGTGAAATTTAGCATGCCTTCCTGTACCCGTTGGTCAGGACGCCCAGTATCAGAACGGTCACTCCCCTCATTTGCTCTTTCACTCACTCCGCCCATTCACACCCTGCTGCCAAAAAGTTATCAGAAGAAGAATCAGAAGAAGAAAGAATTGGTGAGTGGCTGCGCGGGGGGGGGATGTTGGGGAAGAGGGAAGAGGCAGAGGGGCTGCTGGAAGAGTGTGTGAATATGCACAGGCTGTGGGTTTAAAAAAAACATCTGAGTGAATCCAGGAAGAGGGAAGAGGCAAAGGGGCTGGAAACTCACAGCCTGTGCACATGCACATATTCCAGCCCCTCTGCCTCTTCCCACTTCCTGGATTCACTCAGATGTTGTGAAAACTCACAGCCTGTGCACACGCACACACTCTTCCATTCTTTTAAAAGTGTCTGAGTTAATCCAGGAATAGGGAAGAGGCAGAGGGGCTGGAAGAGTGTGTGCTGGGCACAGGCTGTGAGTTTCAAAAATGTCTGAGTGAATCCAGGAAGAGAGAAGAGGCAGAGGACCTGGAAGTGTGTGTGTGTGTGTGTGTGCGTGTGCACAGTCTGTGAGTTTTTAAACCTTCGAGTGAATCCAGGAAGAGGGAAGAGGCAGAGGGGCTGGAAGTGTGTGTGTAAGGTGGTCAGTAATGTTGAAGACTGGCAAGGACAGCCATATTTCCTTTGTAAGTAGCTGTTTTATTGTTTTGTGTACTTATTTTATTCTTATTTAAGTAGTAAGTGCACAAAAGAATAAATTTCCAGTACTGTACTTTGAATACATGGGGCTGCCCTTGAAGAGCATTCGGCGACTTCAGCTAGTCCAGAATGCGGCCGCGCGAGCGATTGTGGGTGCACCTCGCTTCACCCATGTAACACCTATCCTCCATGAGCTGCACTGGCTGCCTGTTGATCTCCGGGTGCGCTTCAAGGTGCTACTTATCACCTATAAATCTCTCCATGGTAGTGGGCCTGGGTACTTGAGAGACCGCCTACTGCCAATTACCTCTACTAGACCGATCCGATCGCATCGATTAGGCCTCCTCCGAATTCCATCTTCCAGCCAGCGCAGACTGGCAACTACCCAGAGGAGAGCCTTCTCGGTGGCTGCTCCGACCCTCTGGAACGAACTCCCCGTGGAGATTCGGACCCTCGCCACCCTCCAATCCTTCCGCGCCACTTTAAAGATCTGGCTGTCCCGGCTGGCCTGGGGTTAAGATTTTAACCCCACCCAAATTGTGTGACTGTTGTGCTTTCTTTTAATATGTTGTATTGTCTCCATGTTTGGAATACTGTTTGTCTTGCCCCCCCACCCTTCTGAATTGTGAGCCGCCCTGAGTCCCCCAGGGAAAAGGGCGGCATACAAATAAAGGAAAACTAAACTAAAAAATTCTGCATCCAGTTTTGGTCACCACAATATAAAAAAGATGTTGAGACTCTAGAAAGAGTGCAAAGAAGAGCAACAAAGATGATGAGGATTGTAGGCTCAAATATATAGAGAACTGTAGATCCAGAGACATAGATACAGTAATAAGACAAAATAATAGATAAAACATGATAGAAATTAGGAATAGACTTCAAATACAGTTTCTAAGAATTCCAGAATAGAGAGAAAAAAATCATTATTTAGGACTGAAATTGTAACATGTAAATCTTTGAGCAATAATAATCTTGTTTATATAGCTTTCTCCAGAGGTGGGCTCCTCCCAGTTCGCACCTATTAGGTAGAACCGGTTCGTCAAATCTACCAAACCCGTTAGAAGAGGTTCCAACAGTGGACCCGGAAAGCAGGCCACACCTACAGAAGAGGTTCCAAAAATTTTTGAAACCCACCACTGGTCCTTGGATATGATTATTCTACACTATCATGCTCATATTTATAAAACTCAGGGCCTCTGTGAAAGGTAAGGATGACGACTGCGTTTGTGGTGCAATCAGAACATTGCATGTGTTGAAGTTGTTTTAACGCAAACCAAAGATGCCTTTTAAAAAAACAAGTTTACATCATATTCTTATGCATGCCAGTGCTGTGTGTGAGGTAATTTAAGGTGGTTCTGACAAGTGTCGTTGGCATCTTCATATCCGGTCACATGGGCGGCAAGCCACTCCCATCGGTCACATGGGCAGCAAGCCACTCCCACAAAGGAGGCCACACCCACAGAGTAGGTTCGAACAATTTTTGAAACCCACCACTGGCTTTCTCGCACCTGAACGTTTGAGAATAATAAAAAAATGTAGAGCTAGAAAGATAATTTTTTAAAAATTAAAGCATTATCAAAGAATATGGAGTCAGGAAGCAAAAATCCTATTTATCAAAGAGGCTGGAATCTGCAAGCTATTTTATGAAAAACTTGTTAATAAATTAAGAATAAAAGGTATTTCATTTATAAAAACAAAAAACCCCCTATCATTTTGGATAAGTCAGCCATATAATCAAGTCAAATTTCCCACACAGAAACCATTTTCCCTGGGCAAACACCATCCCTCCTCTGTCCCTTCCAGCATGTCCATAGAGATCTTCGGAATAACTTTCTCTATACCCTGCAGCGTGAGAAAATAAATATAGGATGACATTTGTTACAGGACATGTTTATCTTATTCGGTAATTTGTCTTACTTTACATTTGCAGCCTAAGTAGCTGGACCAGTTTGCATCATGTGTTGTCCTCCTTAATAATAACTGAGACAGAGAAAAGGGCTGATGATACTGAAAAGCTGCTTTAAAAAAAAAATCTATCGGAAAAGCCGTAGGGAACGAGGCATCAGACTCCTGTTCTGCTTATGTCAAAGAGAGAAGCAAGCAGAGGGAATTGAGACCACTTTTCTGTCCAAAAAAATCAACTTCTTTCTTCCGCAGACTAGCATAGTGCAACCTTCCAAAATGAATTAAAAGGTGGAAAGTGCTTTTTTGCTTTTTTTTTTTTCCAAAATAGCCATAATGTCCCATTAGTATTTTAACTGATACCTAAATGCCTTCGGGAAATTCTAAAATATTAATATCTTTAGGTTGCTTAGCTCACACTTTTGGACTTGCCTATGGAAGTCCCTGGACTATGCTTCCTAACAGTCAATAAGCTATCACCTTCATTTCCCCCTTGTTTTAGCAAGCCATTTATCACATTCCTGGTCTAAAATGACAGAACATGATTCACTATGGGCCATCATGTGCTGCTTTCTGGTTAACTCCTTCGTATAATTGCTCTGCTGAAAAGGAGTTGTAATATATAATAAATACTTGTCATTCAGAATTCCTTTCTTCACATGGCAGCCATTATTATACTCTCAAAAAAAACCATTAACGTATCATATATTCTCATGGCCATATTTTTCTCTCTCTCCACCCTAGCTGGCCCTCATTCTGACAAACTGAACATATGTGATATTAAAGGGTGTGACCCTCTCTTCATGATCTGGAACCATGCAGAAAGCAATCCCAATTCGACATACAGCCCGTATGTGGAAAGGTAGAGAGAACTTGGAAGAATCAATGTTTTGGACTCCAGAATGCTTCAGACCATGTCATCCAAAGTTTCAAATATTTCAAATAATGGAATGAAGCTGGGGAAACAAAAATAACAGGTTTTTTTTAATAGACCAGAGTTTATCTTAAATATTGAATATTTGAAACATCCAGTCCTTGGCATATCACTTTTCATCAGAGGAAACAGGGAAAAGGCCAAGACAATTGGGGAGACATTGGTAGGTTCTGAAAGCCTCTAGACAAAGAAGCAAAGAAATACCAGATAATTTTCCATGCAAACCCCTCTTTGAATTCACCTCTTACTTAAAAATATGCAATCCCCCAATGAGGACTACCTAGAGGCAGGAGAAGGATAAGCAGAATATCTTTTGAAGTTTGGTGTTGGAGAAGACTGGAGAATACCATGGATCTGTAAGGGTAGCCCCATGTAGAGCGTGTTGCAATAATTGTTTAATGTATAGCTTCATTCATGTTAAGATGACCTTAAACTCCTTGTGAGTTAGACCCTACATCTTACTAGACTTTACCATTAGTAGTAACAGTGGTGGAATAACTTGCATGCTTAGTGCTCGCACATTACATCGGGGCAGGTGGGCAGAGCTTACTTCAGCCACCGCTACTGGTTCCCCTGAACCGGTAGTGGTTCATGAATACCACCTCTGACTAAGATGAAATTGCTTGTGGTTTTGGATGATCTCTTATGGGAGTAGGATGTGGTATTGAATCCATCCCCCTTGTTCTTGAGCTCTCAGGACCATTGATCATGATATTCTTCTGGACCAGCTTCAGAAGCTAGGGGTGGGCAGCACTGTTTTACGCTGTTTCTCCTTCCTCTGAGGAAGAATGCCTTTTTTTTGCCATAGCATCCATCCAATGGAGCATCCTCCCTCCAGAGATCAGGAGGATCCCAAATCTGTTGTTTGTTTGTTTGTTTGTTTGTTTGTTTATTATATTTATATGCCGCCCTTTTCCCCCGAAGGGGACTCAGGGCAGCTCACAACTCAAACCAGGGAAGGGGGATACAGACAAAAAATTAAAAATGACACATAACAATGCATAATTTAAAACACACAACAGTCATACTATTCGAGACGGGGGCAACAGCTCTTTAGCCCCAGGCCTGTCGGAACAGCCAGGTTTTAAGGGCTTTGTGGAAGGCCTGGAGGGTGGTGAGGGTTCGAATCTCCACGGGGAGTTCATTCCAGAGGGTCGGAGCAGCCACAGAGAAGGCTCTCCTCCGGGTAGCCGCCAGTTGACACTGGCCGGCGGATGGAATTCGGAGGAGGCCTAATCTGTGGGATCTAATCGGTCTAGTGGAGGTAATTGGCAGCAAGCGGTCTCTCAAGTACCCAGGTCCAATACCATGTTGGCCTTTCAAAGGCTCTAAAGACCTTGTTATGGGGTCCCGAATTTGTGAAGGGTTCTGGCTCTATTAATAAGCATGGATTATAATATCCTCCTTGGCTGCTGTGGGTATTTCAATTTTTCTAATGAGATGGATGCTTGCCATACAGAATCTCAGACCCATGCAAATTGAGTAGAAAATAATAGTAAAGTAAAGTAAACTAAAATAAACTAAAGTAAACTAAAGTAAAGTAAAATAAAATAAAATATAGGAACAATGCATTCCAGAGCAAGTATGGACTTTAAAAGGCAAACAGCCACCTAACGCCTTAGAGAAGCATGTTGGATTGTATTAATGAACGGCGACCACAAAATCATATCAGTGAGAAAAGAAGGGGGAAATAGCAATTATAGGGAAAGTAGCATTAAGCAATATTGAGAGACAGGACAATGGAAGCATTGAAAACCTTTACAAAGCGATCAATGGAGACGCTCAGAGTTGGCTGCCCAATTCAGGTTCCCTTTGAATGACTTCAGCTAGAGAGGGAAAAAAGAATGTGAAGTGAGGCTGCCTTTCTTTGCTTTATAGCTGGCCAAAAAGTCAGGATTTTATGTGATGTCTGCCCATGTGAGCAATTCAGAGGGTCTAATGACTAATCTCCTCACTAGGAACACACTCAAGTTTTCCTAGTTTAAAAATGCACCGTCTCTTCCCTTCTGTATTCAAAGTGAAGCACTGATAGCATTTGTAATTCAGCTTTCCACCAGCACGCCTACCTGTTCGTTCCATTTGCCTGGAATGGAAATTTTATCCCTAGAGGCAATATTAAACCACAGGAAAAAGTCACATTTGGAAGTGGGCTAGATGGGGAAGTAAGGGAAGGAGGATTCTTCATAAGCCATGCCCTGTTGTTATGCCACGTCTTCAGAGTACCATGTTACAAAGCTAAAACATTCCAGTATTGGGGCTTCAGCAGGGGTGAAATGCTACCAGGTCAGGCCAGGTCATCTGAACCGGTAGTAAAAAAAATGCTTAACAAAGTAAAAAAAAAAAGTTCCGATGATCAGCTGCGCTGCTCAATGGTAGGAACTTTTTTTTTACTATTTTTTTTTTAGCATTTGGGGTCCGTTTTTGCTCCCAGGGAGCTGCCCTGAGGCCTGCTAGGCCAAAAATGCAGTCTGGGAGGTGCTGAGAATGAATGAAAGAAAGAAAGAAAGAAAGAAGGAAGGAAGGAAGGAAGGAAGGAAGGAAGGAAGGAAAGAAAGAAGGAAAAAGGAGAGGGATGAAGGACCACAAACCTGGCACTAGATACAGCTTCAGATGATACCTTGAAAGATCACAGCAATCCAGGGCTGGAAGGGACCTGGAGGTCATCTAGTCCAACCCCCTGCTCCAGGAGGACATTGTTAAAGTGAGTTTCTGTCTTTTGAGCTCCCAGTAACATGACTACATAGCCACGCCCACCCAGTCACATGACACCCTGACCCCAAGCCACACCCACAGAACCACTACGTTTCAGACCCGACCCTTTTGTGAAGGCTGAAGAACAGCAAGTTTCTAACCAAAATTGTTATTCCACCACTGTTACTACTAATGGTAAAGTCTAGTAAGATGTAAGGTCTAACTCACAAGGAGTTTAAGGTCACCTTAACATGAATGAAGCTATACATTAAACAGTGTTCAATATAATTTTAAGTGTAACCATGTTGTGGTTCTTATTAATCTGCCAAGAAGCATCTTGTTTTCCTTTTCTAAGTATGAATACAGAATAAATATTATGTTTTAAAAATCATTTCCAAAATCATACGTGAATATTTGGTTTAATATTGTCTCTTGATCCAGAGTTTGTATTCATTGAAAATTTAGGATTTCTGACTTAGGAATACTCCATCAGTGAATTATATCTTATTCTAATTTTATCAGGTCTTCTACAAATAAAAGCTTGGCCACCAAACCATTTTTTTCTCATTCCCAAGTTCTAAGAAATTCCAAAGAATAACAAAGAAAAATCTGAAATGCCAATGATTCAAACAACAAGCTGAAATGTGGGTTGTTGTTTTTTCTGGACCCTTATGAAATAATGACCCATTTGATAAATTCTTGGACAGAATCTTTTAGTTGTTGATTTTCTGACTCCTCTTCCCAGCACATATAAAAGAAAGATGCAAAATATTTGGGAATCTGCAACATGGATTGCTGCACAAGTGCACTAACTATGATAGATGTGACACAGTGATGTGCAGTCAGTGGAGGCAGGAGAGGCAGAGCCTCACCATTATCATCATGAAAAGAAAAAAAAAATGTAAAAGGAAAAAGGCTGAGCTAGTTGCTGCCAGAGTCACAGTGGATGACTCTGCTTAGTGTTTAAAAAAGCCTCTAAAAGGGGGCCCTCTACAGGAGGAGGCGAGAGAACCATGTGCCTCATTTAGTCTGACTTTATGATCACTCAAGCAGAGTTAAGCAAGGGTTAAAAACCAAAAAAATTCCTTATGTAGAGGAGGCTCGTGGTTCTCTTGCCTCCTCCTGTAGAGGGCGTTTTTTTAAGAGGCTTTTTTAAACAGTTAAGCAGAGTCATCCATTGGGGATTCTGGCAGCAACTAGCCCAGCCTGACCTCAGCAGCTCTTGTTTTTCTCCTTTTACATTTTTACATTTTCATGATGGCAGGCATTCTCTCCTCTCCCCCCGACATCCCACGATCCAAAGCACTTTCTTTCGCTCACCTGTCAGAGCTCAGGCGGGCAAAAGCGCTTTAGACAGTGGGATGTCGGGGAAGAGGACTGCCTCACCAGCCATAAACCTCACCGCACGTCACTGATGCGATGGGAAACTTAATAGGAATGTCTCTGTTTCTCAGACTGCCTGTTAGATGCAAACACCTCTGGGTTCAGAAGAGACACCGTGTAATAAAGAAGCAGGAAGAACAATATTTTGCATTATTCTCATCACAGCAAAGCTGCAAATGGGATTTTCTCAATAAAAACTACACAGTCAGATCAGTTTTGTTGAACTTGAGACTATATTTTTTTCTGGCTTTGTTTCACAAAGAGGGGAAATGAGGAGTGATACCCCAAGGAAAAGCATTTTATGACATTCCTGTTATTGGGGGGGGGGTGTTCCTACCGATTTGGACTGGTTCAGCCGAACCGGTAGTAGCATGGCAGCCTGGGTCACTGAAACTGGCAGCGACCCAGGCCTACCTCGCCCCTGAACCAGTTTTCCTGGCAGTGCCATAGATGGTGCCATCTTGTTTTTTTTGCTTCTATGCATGTGCAGAGCAATTTTGGTTGTAGTGCGCATGCGCGCGCATATGGCGTGCCCCTGAGTCAATCAGCAGTAGTTTCTGCCAGAACCCACCCCTAATTCCTGTGCATTGATCTCACCACATTTAATAGAAGACCTGGAAATGGGGTGGGGGTGGGGGGTTGACTGGTAAGTATTTTTTTTTGCTTCATCCACAGGTTGTTCGACTGTATTTTAAAGTCTGGCAGATGAAGATATTTGATATTTGATATTTTATTAATATTTATAGGCCGCCCTTTTCCCCGCGGGGACTCAGGGCGGCTTACATAAAATAGGGGGGGGGTATAAACAATAAACATAAAACAATACATAAGAGTAAAATAGTACACAACATTCATTCTTCATTCGGGTGGGGACAGATTGTGATCTTATCCCCAGGCCTGACGGGATAGCCAGATCTTGAGGGCTGTGCGGAAGGTCTGGACGGTGGTGAGGGTACGAATCTCCACAGGGAGATCGTTCCAAAGGGTCGGAGCTGCTACTGAAAAGGCCCTCCTCCGTGTAGTTGCCAGTCGGCACTGACTGGCGGATGGTATTCAGAGGAGGCCCAATCTATGTGATCTTATGGGTCGCAGGGAGGTAATTGGCAGGAGGCGGTCTCTCAAGTACGCAGATCCACTACCATGGAGGGCTTTATAGGTGGTGAGTAGCACCTTGAAGCGCACCCGGAGATCAACAGGTAGCCAGCGCAGCTCGCGGAGGATAGGTGTTATGTGGGCGAACCGAGGTGCACCCACAATCACTCGCGAAGAAAAAAATTCAGCCAGCCATATGAGATGGTTTGATGTCCTTTCCACCAAATCTTTAAAAACAGACTAACCTTCTAGTCAATTCTCAAAGTAAATTTTATTTACTTGCTATAGGTTAAGAGAAGGTGGGGAAACGCTGGGTGAATAAATCAGGACCATTGAACATTGAAACATACTGGGAACAGCATCTATCACAAGAGAAATGTAATTGGGCATGGAAGCTCTTTCAATAGAATGAAGGATACCAACATCAGCCGTTAATCTCCCATGTAATTGGATATATTGATCATATCAATATATGAGGGAATTTTGTAAAATTTTGTAAAAATTTACACAAACCCCAAATTTGAGAGAAAACTTTTATAAGATGTTTTATAGATGGCATTTAGATCCTAAAAATACTGGCCTCTGTGTATCCGAATTTACAACCTAAATGCTGGAGATGTGATTGTGCTGATGCTACATACTATCATATATGGTGGACTTGTAAAAAGGTTAAAGCATTTTGGATAAAAATATGGTGGATTATGCAAAATGTTCTTTAAAAAAGTATAAAGTTTACCCCTCAGTTATTTTTGTTAGGTATAATTACTGATTGTACAGTTATAGAGATTAACCTGATTTTGCATATAATAACCGCAGCAAGACTGCTGGTGGAGCAATACTGGAAGAAGGAAGATTTGCCTACTATTCAAGGATGGACATTAAAAGTAACAAACCTAGCAGAGATGGCTAAAATATCAGCATATCTCAAGGACCACTCAAATGAGAGATATAAACTGGAGTGGAGAAGATGGATTGACTATACTCAAAATAAATATGGGACTAAGAAATTCCAGATAGCTTATGACTGAAGAAACAAGGAATGACATAATCTGTTTAGAGCTAGCTTAGCAAAGAGGAGTTAAAGCTCAAATGAAAGATGATATTAACTTTTTTAAAGTTTATTTTAGAATATTTTTGTTAAAGATTTATACCCTGTATTGGTTCTAGGAAGCCAGCGGGGGAAAGGTTGGTGGCGGGGGGTGGGGGGGTTGGGTGGGGAGGATAGGGGGAGGGAAGTAAACATTTGTTTAATTTTCAGTTAAAAAGATATGATATCATCCAGGAGCTTAGTTTCTCAAGAAGAAACTTTTACTTATGATGAAAGTAAAATTTCTCACGGCAAATTAAGTATTATAGTAAATAGAACATAAAGATATCCACCACTTCTTTCCTTTTCAAATTGCTTTGGGGAGTTCCTCGCCAATACCAGGAAAAGAAGATGGGGGAACTCAAGAGTGCACGGAATATTTTTTAAAAAGTCCATTGCATTTCAAATTAATGATCTTTATTAAGGGCCACTACAAATATCTTTACATGTGTTAAATTGTCTAATGCTAATAAAGCAAAGATTTGTAAATCTTGCCTTTTTTTATATAACTTTCAAATAAGGAAAAAAAAAAGAGAACCAGGTCATCCCCTGAAGAGGAGAATATGTAAACACAACAACGGATAGAGTGGATGGAGGGAGGAGTAGAAGGAAAGATAGGAAGGAGAGGAGAAAGGAGAGGAATAGGAGAAAGGGAAAGGCAGAGAAAGAATGGGAGGGAATGTAAGAGTAGGAAAGAGGGGAGGAATGGGAAGAAGAGGAGAAGGGTAAAGGGGAGGAAGGGGAAGGAGAGAAGGGAAAGGAGAGGAGGAAGGAAGGAAGGAGAGAAGAAAGAGAAGTAAGGGGGGTAGGAAGGAGGGAGGGAAGGAGGGAGGGAAGCAAGGAGGGAAGGAAGGACGGAAGGAAGGAGAGAAGGAGAGAAGAAAGGAGGGAAGGAAGGAGGGAAGGAGAGGAGGAGAGAAGAAAGGAGGGAAGGAAGGAGGGAATGTAGGAGAGAAGGAAGGGGGAAGGAAGGAGAGAAGGAGAAAAGAAAGGAGGGAAGGAAGGAAGGAGGGAAGGGGAAGGAGGGAGGGAAGGAAGGAGGGAAGGAGAGAAGGAGAGAAGAAAGGAGGGAAGGAAGGAGGGAAGGAAGGAAGGAGAAAAGGAGAGAAGAAAGGAGGGAAGGAAGGAGGAAATGTAGGAGAGAAGGAAGGGGGAAGGAAGGAGGAAAGGAAGGGGGAAAGGAAGGAGAGAAGGAGAAAAGAAAGGAGGGAAGGAAGGAAGGAGGGAAGGAAGGGGAGTAGAAGAGAAGAAATGAGGGAAGGAAAGAGGGAGCGAGGGAAGAAGAAGTAGGACCATTGTAAGATAAGATGGATCTATGGGATGTTAAGAAAGCAATCTTCTATTTAAAAAAAAGATTCCATTTAACATCAACTAATGTTAGAAGGAAAAGGTTGGGCCAGGGGCATCTGCAGAGGCTGTCAGTGATGTCAAAATGGTGGTCTTACTAGGTAATCAAAGTCATGCCCCTTTAGGCCACCATGCCTGCAAGGCACATTAAATACGTGTGGAGTTTGATCACCCAGTCATTTCCTCCAGGCAGGCTGGATTGATGAGAATCGGGAGACCAACATTTCTCAGCCCTTTTCAACTCTTCCTTGTTTCTCGTTTGCATATATTGTTATGCTCACAAAAGAGTTTAATTAATATTCATGGATATACAGTATCACAAGAACGTTTGTGGGTTGTGTTAAACAGATATGTCAATGAGAAGCTCATTAGGTTCAACATGCTTATTTATCTCTAATGGCTTTTTCCATTATGATGGGGTCGTTATCTGCCAAAGGATCCCTACATAAAAATACCTATTGATTTTTAAGGTACCTAGAGTTCAATATATTCTTCACTAATACCATTCATCTTTCTACATCAAAACCCTTTCATTCTCAAGCACTGCCCTACATTGTAAATATCAAAAAAGCAAAACCCTTTTGATCTTGGTTTAGTTGTATTCTTCCTGGATTCAAAACATGTTTCTGATTTTTTTTTTTCAGTTTTGAAAGTGATTGTCTGTGCTGACTTGTTCATTCATAAATTATATGTGTATTATTGCCACTGTTCATCTTATTGCAGCCATCCTCAGGGCTACCTTAAATAGCAATAGCAGTTAGACTTATGTACCACTTCATAGGGCTTTCAGCCCTCTCTAAGCGGTTTACAGAGTCAGCATATCGCCCCCAACAATCCGGGTCCTCATTTTACCCACCTCGGAAGGATGGAAGGCTGAGTCAACCTTGAGCCGGTGAGATTTGAACAGCCGAACTGCAGAACTGCAGTCAGCTGAAGTAGCCTGCAGTGCTGCATTTAATCACTGCACCACCTCGGCTCTCAAATAGTTAAAAATAGTGTGTACATTTTAAAAGAAAAAAATGAAACAGTGTTCCACATGTTGAGTTTAAACACACACACACACACACACACACACTTATTGCTTTGTGCTGGGAATATGTTACCTCTAATATATTTTACTGTGCATCCAACCAGGACAGCCTAGTGTGATCCAACAATAATTGCCTTCAGCGGGTATTTGCTATATCCCACTTCTTTTCCTGCTTAACCAGGATTAGAGAAGCATGGCCAACAGAATGAGAATACTTTCATTCTTTCTGCTAATTAAGATATCTAAGGGTACATGTGAGATATGCAATGTTTATCTGAGAAACCTAGCCTTTCTGAGGCATGTAAGAAAAAAATAGCTCTTTTAAGTAGTATTTAAAGTTTTGTTAAGAGGACCCAACTACGAAAACCTGGATCGCTTCAAAATAAAAAGTGGCTTCCAAAGGAAGCATAAACAAAAGAACAATGGGTAGCTCTCTCTAAGAGTATGATTGGTCTTCATAAAAGTACTACTTTTGAAACAAATGGCTCAAGGTTTCAACACGTGCAGAAAGATATGAATTCTAAATCTATCCTGCCAACACTTTGAGGTAGACCAAACTGGGAAAACAAAGTTATGATTGCTAATATCGTTATGGCAAAGATACAGTAACAGAATCTTGCAGATCTAAATGGGCTTCTTCCTCTCTTTATTTTTGTGATCACTAGGGAAGGTCAAAACTGAGATGCCTTCTCGGTTTACATTTCTACTTTGGTCCCAAATTTCTCTTATCTAACTCTTTCCTTGGTCATGGCTCTTCCTCTTTCTTCTTCAAGGTTCTCCCACTGCCCATGACACATTCTATTGTGTTTCTCACTTTACCTGGAACCCATGTGTGTTAGATTGCTACCTGCTTCCTGGAGGATATCACACTGTTACTATTAGAGCTGTGATGGTGAACCTATGGCGCACATGCCCAGAGTCATGTCACCTGGTATGCGCAGAGGCATCCATTTTCCAGGTTTCTGGCATGCATGCATGCATGATGATCAGCTGCCCTTCGTGCATGCAGCAGTGTTGGAAACTGGAAGAGCTGGTCTTCCATTTTCCAGCGTGAGCATGCATGCCGGCCAGTTGATCATTGTGTGGGCATGTGTGCCAGTAACGGAAAGACTAGCGCATGTGTGTACCAGAAACCGGAAGTTCATTTTCTGCTACAAACATACCCCCCTGGGCAGCTCCTCTTCTGGGTCACATGCATGCTCCCTTTTCGGCACTCAGTGCCGAAAAGGTTCGCCATCACTGTATTAGAAGTGGCCAATATTTGAAGCATTCACAGAAATCTAGTAAAAGGACCTGCCAACCAGGCTGCCACTCATGATAAGAGGAAAGGGCAGTGGTGGGTTTCAAAATTTTTTAGAACCTCTTCTTTAGGTGTGGCCTGCTTTGTGGGAGTGGCTTGCTGGCCATGTGACAGGGTAGGAGTGGCTTACCAGCCATGTGATCAAGTGGGAGTGGCTTGGCAGTCATGTGGCATGCCCTTCATGGTATTGGACCTGGGTACTTGAGAGACCGCCTGCTGCCGATCACCTCCAATAGACCGATTAGATCCCACAGATTAGGCCTCCTCCGTATTCCATCCTCTGGCCAATGCCGTCTGGCAACCACCCGGAGGAGGGCTTTCTCTGTGGCTGCTCCGGCCCTCTGGAACGAGCTCCCCGTGGGGATTCGAACCCTCACCACCCTCCAGGCGTTCCGCAAAGCCCTTAAAACCTGGCTCTTCCGACAGGCCTGGGGCTAATGAGTCTTGTCCCCTCCTCGAATGGTATGGTTGTTGTGTGCTTTTAAACTATGGTATTGTTTTTGTCTGTCTTTTTATTCCTTATTGTACCCTCCCCCTTGACTTGGGTTGTGAGCTGCCCTGAGTCCCCTTCGGGGAAAAGGGCGGCATACAAATATAATAAATTCAATTCAATGTGACTTAGTGGGCGTGGCCAACTTGTAAAATGTGGTGAAACTCACTTAACAACACTCTTGCTTAGCAACGAAAATGTTGGCTCACCAAACTCTGGCATTTGAAGCAAGCAAGTCTTAAAGCTGTCAAGTTACAAGGCCCTTGCACCCCTAACCCTTTAGGAAAAAAAACCAGGGGTGTTCAAACTTGACAGCTTTAAGACTTGTGGACTTCAACTCCCAGAATTCCTCCTCTCGCTCTTCATCTTGATGATGTGCTGACGGGTGGGGGAAGGGAGCTGGAACCGGTTCTAAACGGCACTGTAGTTTTGTGGAACCTCTTCTATAGAAGAGGATAGAACTGGCAGGAACCCACTCCTGGGAAAGGGATACAGAAATCAAAGTCATTGGGAGATACCCAAAAGCTGCCAGCTCATAAAGCTGACGAATGAAAAGAAGTAGCAATGGAAAATATAGATTATGTTTACAGAAACAGCACTTGACAATTTGAAGAACTACCTGCCACAGGTAGAATGATCGGTACAAGTGAGTCTCCATGATTTCATTCAGGACATCTACGGCTGTTGCAGCCATTATTTCAAATATCCAAACTAGTATTCAAGAGATACTTCTAGAAATATGCAGAGGTCTATGAAAAGCTGCTGTGAAGTGTTGTGAAGCACTCTTAAGAAAAGCAGTAGCCGGAGACATGGAAATTTATCATGAGGATAACACTGTCCTCCATTGACTAATAGGTATACGCTTTGAAGAGCTGTTGCATCAGGTGCTTGTTTTCTGAACTCTAGAATAGTAGATATTCAACTTTCATTTCAATCTCTGATATGGTAGTACCTGAGATTCCATGAACTTTGGACATTGGAATAGAAAGAAGCACATCTCTAAAGCATTGGTGGGATTCAAACCGGTAACAACTGGTTCTCTGCCCTAATAACCATCTGGGTAGGCATGGCCCGGTGGTCAAGTGATTGGGTGTGCGTGGCCAACTCAACGTCACTCATGTCGATGGGTGTTTCTTCTTAGCTGTTACAATGTAATAAGGATTAACCAGAGAAGCACTTCCTGTAATCAGGGCAATAAAGATTAGGCTAGAAACAATATCAGAATGTTTCCTTCCTGCCTTCCTTACAGGATTAGCCCTGTAAAGTGGAAGGAAACAAAAGGAGATTTCTTCCAACAACCGGTTCTCCAAACTGTTTAGAAAGTTAACAACCGGTTCTCCCGAATGGGTGAGAGCTGGCTGAATCCCATCACTGCTCTAAAGTACCCAGAATAGGGAGACAGGCATCATCAGGAACACTAGAAGAAAAGCTTTTAAGCGTGGCACGACATAACCACAAACGTCAAAAGCGCGCTGACAACACCGCGGCGCTAAAACCACGATGTCAAAAGCGTGCCGACAACAGCGCGCCGACAGAAGCGCGATTTAACTTAAGGTAAGGTTTAGGGTTAGGTTTAGGGTTAGGTTTAGGGTTATGTTTAGGGTTAGGTTTAGGGTTAGGGTTAAGTTTAGGGTTAGGGTTAGGGTTAGGGTTAGGGTTAGGGTTATTTTTAGGGTTATGTTACAGCGCACTTCTGTCGGCGCGCTGTTGTCGGCGCGCTGTTATCGCGCAGTTTTGACGGTGCGGTTTTGTCACCGTGCTTTAGTCACACGCGCTTTAGTCTACCGCGGTTTTGTGGTGGAACCCTTTTAAGTAAAGATTTAAAGTGCTAAGTTGCTGTACATTTAGACATACTGATCAGGATTTGATGAATGGAAACAAACATGGTAGCAAAAGGTCACAAGATATACAAAACTGTTTCAGATTTCAGGAACGTTTATATAAGACATCTAAAATTCCTAAAAGCTATATCAGTTCACTCAGCCATTCATCTGACATATCAAGAAGATGTTTCTCAGTATTCAGCATTACATACGTACAATCCACTTATCAGATATTGTTGTTGTTGATGTTGCTGCCACTGTTTTTTGGGAGATTCGGGAAGGAGAAGGAAAGGGCAAAATTAGTTTGGTGGCGGTCATCTTCCCTTGCAATTGTGGGTGCACCTCGCTTCACCCACATAACACCTATCCTCCGCGAGCTGCACTGGCTACCTGTAGATCTCCGGATACGCTTCAAGGTGCTACTTGTCACCCATAAAGCCCTTCATGGTAGTGGATCTAGGTACTTGAGAGACCGCCTACTGCCAATCACCTCCACACGACCAATTAGATCCCATAGATTAGGCCTCCTCCGAGTTCCATCTGCCGGTCAATGCCGACTGGCAACTACGCGGAGGAGAGCCTTCTCGGTGGCTGCTCCAACCCTATGGAACGATCTCCCCATGGAGATTCGTACCCTCACCATCCTCCAGACTTTCCGCACAGCCCTTAAAATCTGGCTATCCCGTCAGGCCTGGGGCTAAAGACTGTAACCCACCCGAATGGTATGAATGTTGTGCTTTTAATTATGTACTGTTTTACGTGTTAAATGTTTGTTTCCCCCCCCCTCGAGTTGTAAGCCGCCCTGAGTCCCCCCAGGGAAAAGGGCGGCATATAAATAAACTCTCAATCAATCAATCAATCAATCAATCAATCATTTTTTTTCCTTGTAATTTTTTTCCCCCAGGGAATCTGTTGATTGAGAAGATATGAGCTTTTTCATAAAATAAAGGCAACTAATTTGTGGTGCTTTGTTTATTTGCAGCTTTGAGAATCATAAATGATGACACGGCGTACGGTTTTCCTTCGAGAGCGTGAGCTATCAACCGTTGTATCCATTTTTAAAAATGCTGCTCAATGAAAGCGGTAGCAATTGAAAGGTCCTTGTAATGAAGTAAGCCTCAAATTGGGAAAGTGAATCCATGTTGCATCAATAAAGTGGAATGGAAAGATGTGTTGTTAGGAAATCTTCCCAACAATCTCATATCTTTCCTTTTGACATTTGGAAAATTCATTCTCATCTTCGTTATTATTTTTTTAATATAGGACACCAGAGGTGGGTTCCTACTTGTTCGGCCCAGTTTGGCCGAGTAGGTAGTAACTTGGCCTGCCATGCCCCCAAACTGGTTCTCTTGGTGGCTCCTACAGTGCCACCATCTTGTTTTTTGCTTCTGTACATGCACAGAAGCAATTTTTTAAATACTGCATGTGCAAAACTGAGCAAACCAGCAGTAGTAGCAGCTGGAACCTACCCCTCTTGTACACATATACACAATCCCATTTTTATTTCACTGTGCCATAACTCGGCCTTCATATCAGGATGATGCCTTTATATAACCAATGCTGAGATTATATAAAGTCAGTTTAGAGTAGTGGCAACCTGTATTAACTTAATTGTCAGGAATAATTTATTCAGGGATCTAGGATTTAGAAGATGCCTCAATAGTGAAGAGTCTCTCTCTCTCTCTCTCTCTCTCTCTCTCTCTCTCTCTCTCTCTCTCTCTCTCTCTCTCCCTCTCTCTCCCTCTCCCTCTCCCCCTCTTCTTCCCTCCCTCTCTCTCCCTCTCCCTCTCTCTCTCTCTGTGACATAATTTGAGTTACCTGAAACCCATATTTAGCCATACCCTTACTGGGATTCGAACCTGTGCTGTATTGCATCTTAGGCAAACGTCTTAGCCATTATGCCACAGGTCTCCTCCTTATCAGCTGAAGCCAGGGAAGAAGGTATATATTTAGTGTCACAACCCCTGGTAAGCCCCAATTATGGGAGGAAGCTAACTGCTTCCATCATCTGTCAATCGGCTCGTCACAAGAGTCCATCACGACAGAAACCCAATATTTTTACTGTTGCCTTTGTTATATTTGTGCTTTTATTTGTGCTGATAAATAAATAAAAGGAGACTAGTATAGATCTATTTCAAGCTATTTAGCTCTCATCAGCTAGCCATACCCTTACTGGGATTCGAACCTGTGCTGTATTGCATCTTAGGCAAACGTCTTAGCCATTATGCCACAGGTCTCCTCCTTATGTGGCATAATGGCTAAGACGTTTGCCTAAGATGCAATACAGCACAGGTTCGAATCCCAGTAAGGGTATGGCTAGCTGATGAGAGCTAAATAGCTTGAAATAGATCTATACTAGTCTCCCTTTATTTATTTATCAGCACAAATAAACACACACAGACACACAGACACAGACACACACACACACACACACACATATATAATACATTTGTGACAATTCTATCTTGTTACTTGCACAGACATAAATATAGCCTGCAGCTTTACTTTTAATTAAAAATGACAGACTATTGAACGATCAATGCAAATTAAGCACTTCTTGCTCGGAAGAATTTGAACATGTGTCAGTGGGGACTGCAAGGGAACTGAAGTCAACATCACCTTCTGAGGTTTCCAACTGAAATACCATTCCTCCCTTTTCTTGTTATGACAGGCAACATTGGGCTAAGTACACAACTCAGGAGATATCTACTTATTGCAAGCTGAGCACAAATGTAGAAGGTCAGACTTACACTGTAATGACTTTTCCCTTGCTCACTCCGTCCTAAAAGAGAAGCAGATTCGAAATTTCAAACTAAATATCATTAACATTGTCTAAACTAAATCAGACAAAATGTGAAGCAACATAAATGAAACACAAATGAAATTAGAAATTATGCTGATTTCATTACTGAGTTCAAAGAGGTGCTAATTCAAGTTTTTGGTGCTACCTGGAGAAGAAATCACAATGGTTCCCTCCTTCCTCATCTGATATCCTATCTAAAGTCCTACCATGCTAACAGTGTTAGAATTTGACAAATGGAACATTTTATTTTGTATTTGTTTTAAACTTCATAGTTGTCATCCTTTGCAATATGCACAGAAAGGGCTGGATAGGTTCAGATAAATAACCTGTATTAGCATCCAGTTTCTGGCAGATGTTAAGTTTGAAACTCAGCAATAATTCACAGTAGTTCTGTGTCTCAACAAAATAGGAAATTATTTTCTACTACTTTTCCTAACGTTTGGAGATTTAACATCTGGTGTCACTCTGAGAGCTTCCTTTCCTTTCTTCCATCCTGTCTCCCTCCCTCTTTTCCTTTCCTTTCCTCCTCTTTCCCTTCTCAGCCTTCTTTCATTTTTCCTTCCTTCCTTCCTCCCTCCCTCCCTTTTCTTCTTTCTTTCTTTCTTTCTTTCTTTCTTTCTTTCTTTCTCTTTCTTTCTTTCTTTCTTTCTTTCTTTCTTTCTTTCTTTCTCTTTCTTTCTTTCTTTCTTTCTTTCTTTCTCTTTCTTTCTTTCTTTCTTTCTCTTTCTTTCTTTCTTCTTTTCTTTCTTCCTCTTTCTTTCTTTCTTTCTTTCTTTCTTTCTTTTCTTCCTTCACAGTTTACATACAAAGAAAGATGTTAGACTACTGTTAATATAAAAGAGATTATGCGATAAAAAGAAGACATTTATTTAATAATATGTCCGATTATATCTAATGAATTCATTTCCAGGGAAGTGTTCCTTTGATAGCCTCCAATCTGCAAATTCAAGGTGCACATTCATGTTGGGATAGTTAAATTCTTATTTTATTCTTATGTATGAAAATGGTATTATTCTAAATTCTAATCCCTAGGATATTTTGCTAGCTTTTTAATGCATTTCTTTCATCCTGTCTGAAAATGTGCAGTATACACTTGGCATACTTTTAAAAATGATGTTATGGTAATATGAAGATTCAGTCCGATCTGATTGTTATTGCCATTTCTACTTTAAAATAAATTCTTGTCTATTTTAAATGGTTTACAACGTATGTGGAGTAAAAGTGTCTTATTTTAAGCTGGAGAAAAAGTTTTGGGGATTTATTTTCTATCTGAAATAATGATTGGCTTTCTACCTAGCTGGGTTTTGAAGTTGGAGGAGAGATAGTGGAAAAATATAGGACAAACATTGCAAATAGCAGTGTCTGATATGCTTCATGGTTAAAATCTAAGGTTGCAGAGATCATTAAGCTACGGTACCTCAAAACAAATACTACATATTGACTTCCTGGGAGGAGCCTACTGGTGGGGGCAGCAAAAAATCAGCTGCCTCCGAATTCCTGGCTACGTACCTGTTTAGAGGATCTTCCATCTGACGTCTTATCAGGTTTTCTTATCCTTCAGGCAAGAAGGAAAGAAGAAACTGTTTTGCTGGCAAATGCTCTTCGATTTTTGCAGCTTTTGTGCTTGCAAGGAAAGGGGGGCTAGCCCAAGGCAGAACGGCTGTCCGTGCTGGGAACTTCAAACTGCCTTGTGCAGGACAAAGTAGGTCTCTCCCACTCTGCTCAAAGTTTTGTTTGATTTATTCTTATCACGAGCTGGATCCGTTTACTGTGGACAATAATTGCTTATCAACATTTTAGCTTCTTTTCTTTTTCTCCTCCGAAAAATTATTTACTCAGAGGCTTCTAAAATGGCGCCGAGCAGGCTGGTTTCTCCGGTAATAACGAACACTTTTTGCTAATCCTCACAAGAATTCAAAACAAAAGAGATTGCTTATCATTTGTTTTGGTTTCACAATAGAAGAATTTTACTCCTTCATTAACCTTGCTTATTTGGAAGTTAAATGGTGATAACTTCAAAATAAAAGCCTCTTTACTTAAAGCTGCATATTCAGGCAATAGAGTTTTATTAACTGCAGGCAGATAAATTTTGAAATGGCCTCAAAACCAAATATTAACTTGAAGTCGTCACCCTCTACTTCCAGGGGCACATCCTCAGTGCCTGGCACAAAGCTGCAGCCTCCGCTTCCTACACCCCCTGCTGGGGATGTGTTAACGAAAGAATTTTTCCTGAGTAATCTAAGCGAGGCTCTTAATGCACAGACAATTAAAATGGAAGATAAGTTTAGAGATAATAGAGAGGTGGTAAAGCAGGAGAGAAAAGAGGAAATAAAAGAAATGAAAGAAGAAATTAAAAGTGAAATAAAAGGACTTAAACAGGAGCTGTATGAGAAATTTGATGCTAAGGTTGATAAAATTAGAGACGACATGCTGAGTCTTGTAACTGTATTAACAGAACATATTTCTGGAGTGGAAGATACTCTAGAGGTTCTTAATGATGCCAATGCTAACTTGACATTGAAAACAGAGGTGGTGGAACAAAAAGTGGAAAATGCTGAAAAAGAAATTATTATGATACAGTACCGACAAATGGAGTTCGCATTAAGAGTAAGGGGGCTGCGTGAGGAGAAACAGGAGAACCTGAAACAGATCCTATCGGAAGCTTTTGACCGCCTGATGGGAAGACCAGGGACCAATCAAGACTGGCAAATTGACAAAGCTTACCGCGTTAACTCCTCGCTGGCAAAGCAGAAGCAGCTTCCTCGAGACATCGTTATATATTTTACTACAAGAGAGTTTAGAAATATGGTACTGCAAGCATCTTATAACACTAAGCTTCAAATTGGCGGTCAAGACCTGGTTGTTTTGAAAGAGATACCACCTCCAATGTTAAGAGCCAGGAGAGACTACGCTTTTTTGGTCGAAGAACTCAGAAATCGTCAGATACAGTATAGATGGGATGCACCATTTGGCATCATATTTACATTTGATAAGCAAAGGTACCGCCTCAACTCTGTATGGAAAGCCCGAGATTTTTATTATAATATATTGAAGGCCGGACACCCTGCACCATCTGGACCTAGAGAAAGACTACAAGAAGGACAGGATAGACAACAAACTACACAACCACCAGACAAGATGGAGCATCTTTCTTCTCTAGAAGTGCAAGGTGCTATGGAACCAAGACCTAGCCGCATGACTACTAGACGTATGGAGAAACAAGCTAAAAAGCAACAGCATCAACATTCATCGGCCATCGATCAAGGATCTACAACAACAAATCTGGAAGCAATGGGAGGAGCTAGACCTAAGGTTAAACAGGCCGTGCAGGAAGCTCTAAAAATGCTTCAACCAACCAAAGATGACAACTAAGATTTTAACATGGAATGTCAACGGACTGAACTCTCCACAGAAGAGGAAGAAAATATTTCATTATCTCAAACAGTTTAAGAACGATGTAATTTGTTTGCAAGAAACTCATATCAAGTCAACTGATCAAAAATATTTGATCAACTCAAAACTTGGTCAACATTTTGCAGCTTCTGCTATGGAAAAGAAGAATGGTATAGTTGTATACTTAAGAAAAGATATGAAAGCTGAATTAATAGAAGCAGATCCCTTCGGAAGATATATTGCTTTAGACTTAATCTTAGAAGGGAAAAAGACATTACTTTTGGGAATTTATGCTCCCAATCAACAGCAAGATAGATTCTATAGAAATCTTCATGCTAAATTAGTACAGTGGGACTATAGTTCCTGTATACTATTGGGTGACTGGAATGGAGTGATAGATACTAAGAGAGATAAGAAGATTTCCCGCCTAAATACCAAGATGCGAGCAAAGTTACCCAAATCTTTCTTTGACATTATGGATGATTTTGAATTGAGAGATATTTGGCGAGAAAGAAATGCAGAGGAATGTGACTTCACTTTCTTCTTGGACAGGCATCAATCCCTCTCAAGGATTGATTTTATTCTAACCACTAATGATTTGCTTTCTAGGGTCAAGAAAACAAAGATTGCGGCTAGGGTCCTTTCGGACCATAACCCAGTTTGGATGGAGTTGGGAAGGGTAGTGCAGGCAAGAAGGTCTTGGAGATTGAATGAAAACTTATTTAGATATGAAAAGTATATTAATGATTGTAAAAAATTACTATCTGAATATTTTGTTTTGAATATGAATAAGGGTACATCTATGGAATTTGTATGGGACGCAAGCAAAGCGTATATGAGAGGAGTCTTGATGAATATAAATAAAACACATAGAAATAAGCAAGGGTTAAAACGAACAGAACTGGAAGAGGAAATTAAGAGAAAAGAGCTGGAGTTAACAATGAACCCAGACGATACAAAGGTTAAGGAAGCTATTAACATATTAAAATCTCAATTTGACATGTTGATCTCTGACCAGGTGGCTACTAATCTATTATATGCAAAACACAATACTTTTTGTAATGCAAACAAACCTGGCAGATGGTTAGCTTATCAGATTAGGAAAAAAAGGAAAACTCGAAATATATCTAAACTGATTTACAGAGGGAAGGAAGTGTTTCAACAGGAAGAGATTCAAAAGGCTTTCTGGGAATTTTTTACAGAACTGTATAAAGGGGATAAAATTAATGGTTTAGACATAGACAAATATTTAGACAAAGAGAAAATACCTTCAGTTAGAGAAGAACACAGGCAAAAATTGAATCAACCAATAACCTCGGGGGAAATCCTGCAGGTAATTAAGCAATTAAAGTCAGGGAAAGCACCAGGTACAGATGGCTTGACAGCGGTTTACTATAAAAACTTACAGTTAGAAATGGTAGAACCTCTTAGAGAATTATTTAATATGATTCAAACGGAAGGTAAAGTCCCTCCATCTTGGAAGACAGCGTTTATATCTTTGATACCCAAAGAAGATCAAGATACTACTCAACCCAAAAATTATAGACCTATTTCATTACTGAATGTAGATTATAAAATTTTTACTAAAATATTAGCAAATAGGTTAATGTTGGTCACTCAACAATTGATACATACGGACCAAACAGGTTTTATACAAGGGAGACAGATGAAAAATAATGTTAGATTAATTATTAATGCACTAGAATATTTGGGAAAGAACAACCAGATCCCTGCTGCGTTTATATTTTTGGATGCTGAGAAGGCCTTTGATCGAGTTAACTGGCAATTTCTGTTGAAGATACTGCAAAAAATGCAGATAGGAGATAATTTTTTACAGTCAATTAAAGCAATATACCAACAGCAAACAGCACAAATCATAGTCAATGGAAGTCTAACAGACTCTTTTCAAATTGGAAAAGGTACAAGACAGGGCTGTCCTTTGTCCCCATTATTGTTTATTATAACTTTGGAAGTATTGTTGAATAAAATACGGGGCTTGGATGGTTTAAAAGGGATCAAGATTAGGCAGCAAGAATATAGAGTCCGCGCTTTTGCGGATGATTTGGTCATAATATTGGAACAACCGCAGGAATCTAGTATGGTTTTAATGAATATGATTAATCAATATGGTCAAGTGTCGGGCTTTAAAATAAACTTAGGAAAAACCAAAATATTAGCTATAAATATGAATATTAAACAAAAGGAAGAATTAGGAGTGATGCTAGGATGTGAGGTAGTTAAAAAAGTCAAATATCTTGGAGTTAACATTTTAACTTCAAATGGGAAATTATATAAGCATAATTATGAACCACTTTGGCATAGCATACAGACAGAGATGAAAAAAATGGGAGAAATTGCACTTATCTTTGCTGGGTAGGATAGCGGCAGTGAAAATGAACATTTTACCAAAATTTTTATTTCTCTTCCAAATGTTACCTATACTTAAAAAAGATGCGAACCTTTTAGAATGGCAGAAGGGTATCAACAAATTTGTGTGGGCAGGAAAGAAGCCGAGGGTAAAGATGAAAATAATGCAAGATGTACGTGAGAGAGGAGGATTGAAACTACCTAATTTAAAACTATATTATGATGCAGTGGCATTATCTGTAATTAGTGATTGGATTCACTTAACCAATGATAGAATATTGAACATTGAGGGACACGATCTGGTATTTGGTTGGCATGCTTACCTGTTATTCAACAAAAAATTGGATAAGAACTTTAAAAGTCATATTTTAAGAAATGCTTTATTGCGGGTCTGGAAGAAATACCAATATAAATTAAATGACAAGATACCCATGTGGGCAATTCCTAGACACGCAATTGAAAATATGAATACAGCACAAAAACAGGACAGAATTATCTACAGACAGCTTCTTACCTCGGAAAGGGGGGTATTACAATTAAAATCTTTAGAGGTATTAAAAGAGGAGAAGGTAGTCCAAACATGGTTCCAGTATGGGCAATTACAGGCTAGGTGGAAAATAGATCAAAAAATTGGTTTTATTCAAGTTGAGGATAATCTGTTTAAACAAATAAGAGATCAAAGCTTAAGGATATATAATGTATTAATACAGATGGATTCGGAAACAGAATTAGTTAAAGATTGTATGATAAAATGGGCTCAAAATATTGAGGAACCAATAATGTTGGATACATGGGAAAGAATCTGGGTAAGAAATGTGAAATTTACACAAGCTCAAAATCTGAGAGAAAATTTTTACAAGATGTTCTATAGATGGCATTTAGATCCTAAAAAGTTGGCTTCTATGTATCCGAATGTACAGCCTAAATGTTGGAGGTGTGGCTCTCTCGATGCTACATATTATCATATATGGTGGACCTGCCAAAAGGTTAAGGCATTTTGGATAAAAATATGGTGGGTCATGCAAAATGTTTTTAAAAGAAGGATAAAGTTTAGTCCTCAGTTATTTTTACTAGGTATATGTACTGACTTTACAGTGGTAGAGACCAATTTGATTCTGCACCTGATAACTGCAGCAAGAATGTTGGTGGCGCAATATTGGAAGAAGGAAGACTTGCCTACAATTCAAGAATGGACATTGAAAGTAACAAACTTAGCTGAAATGGCTAAAATATCGGCATATCTCAAAGATTATTCAAATGAGAGATATAAACGAGACTGGAAAAAATGGATTGACTATATACAAAATAAATACGGGACTAAGAAATTCCAGTTAGCCTATGCTTAAGATCAGAAATGATTTAAACTGTTAAAAGTCAGTTCAGTAAGAAGAAGCTAAGGTCAATCTAGAATGTCATTAATTTCTTTATTTCTTTTTTCTCAATAGATTTTAGACTGTGTTAGTTAAAAATCCATACCGTGTACGGGTTCTGGGAAGTCGGGGGGGGGAAGGAGGAGGGGGGGTGGGGGGGTGGAGGGAGGGAGGGGTACACACAACAACAAAAAAATTGTATTTCAATGTCTTAATGATTGACAAATGATGACATATTTGTGTTTTTTTTTAAAGAAAAATAAAAAAGTTCTGTTAGAAAACAAATACTACATATTTTTTGGATGGAAGCAGGGGTGGGTTTCAGGTGGTTCGCGGCGGTTCCCGCGAACCGATTGGTCGGCGAACCTGGAAGTAAGTAACTTCCGGGAACGCCGAAGGATCCACCCGCCCGCCCGCATTACTTACCCGGTTTTGATGAGTTCTGTGCTTCCACGCATGCGCAGAACGCATACAGCGCCTGTGCAATCCTCCAGGAGCAGCTGGACCATCACACAGGCGCTAGTATGCATGCGTGCACTGCGCGCGTGCACGAGGACGCCGCCGGCCTGTTTGGAACAGGGCAAGAAACCCACTCCTGGATGGGAGGGACAGAAAATTCTGGACTTTGACCCTAAGCAGCCTTTCATGTGTCTTGTTTGTTTTACAACCCACTTTTACATCACTGGAAGTCAGTCAGAATTATACACACACTCACACAAAAATACATAGGAAATGATTTAGCACAAGGACAATTAAAATGTAATTAAAGATACTGCCCTAGAACTAAAATCATTGCAATCCATCGATCTTTATTCAGTCATAGACCAGGAGATAACCACACACACCCCAATCACAATTAATTTGTGTAAAAAACAAAAAAAAAACCACATAATTGTTCCAAAATATTTAAAAAGAATTAAAAGAAATAGTACTGTACAAACTATAGAATAGTATTTGGCTGTGGTAAAGGAAATTAAACCAGATTGATCTCATAACAACAATATAAAACAAGACAGAATGACGAAGATACTTAGTGAAGAATGGAAATAATAATTTGTGGTAAGCACGTGCGTCAAACTCATTTTTTTTTAAAAAAAAAAAAATCGGGTTCCCAAAGGCTCAGTTCCCAAAGAATTATTCTCATTCATGAATTTGTCTTTTTTTTTCCCATTCAATCATTCACTCATTTTTATTAATGGGAAAGGGAAAATGAGCATAGTTGTATACATATGCATACATGATGAATTGTAGGGGGGAAAATCAAAATCTGCCACCTATGCACACATCTGGCAGGAATAGCCAACACTCCAGAAGTCAGGCTTAAGATACAGAAGGGTCTTGACAAACTTGAACATTGGGCACTATCTAATAAAATGAAATTCAATGGTGAAAAGAGTAAGGTTCTACATTTAGGCAAGAAAAACGAAATGCACAGGTACAGTATAGGTGGTACCTCGCTCAATAGTAATAACTGTGAGAGGGATCTTGGAGTCCTAGTGAACAACCATTTAAATAGGAGCCAGCAGTGTGCAGCAGCTGCCAAAAAAGCCAACACAGTTCTAGGCTGCATAAACAGAGGGATAGAATCAAGATCACTTGAAGTATTAATAGGACTTTATAATGCCTTGGTAAGGCCACACTTGGAATACTGCATTCAGTTTTGGTCGCCACGATGTAGAAAAGATGTGGAGACTAGAGTGCAGAGAAGAACAACAAAGATGATTAGGGGACTGGAGACTAAAACATATGAAGAACGGTTGCAGGAACTGGGGATGTCTAGTTTAATGAAAAGAGGGGCCAGGGGAGACATGATAGCAGTGTTCCAATATCTCAGGGGTTGCCACAAAGAAGAGGGAGTCAAACTATTTTCCAAGGCACCTGAGGGTAGAACAAAAAGCAATGGGTGGAAACTAATCAAGGAGAGAAGCAACTGAGAACTGAGGAGAAATTTCCTGACAGTTTGAACAATTAATCAGTGGAACAGCTTGCTTCCAGAAGTTGTGAATGCCCCAACACTGGAAGTCTTTAAAAAGATATTGGATAGCCATTTGTCTGGAATGGTATAGGGTTTCCTGCCTAGGCAGGGGGTTAGACTAGAAGACCTCCAAGGTCCCTTCCGACTCTGTTATTGTATTGTATTGTATCGGTGCACATATACAAAGCAAATAAATGCATTTCAGTTCATGCTCACATCTCTTATGACAGTATGTCCAGCCCCTTTACTTACAGTAATGTTTTACTATAAGGATCATATTTGCAAACTTACTTACGTATGACATGATGATTGATACTTTGGTTCAAGAGGGACATAAATTTGCTTTAATTTTTCAAATTGGGGTTAAACCATTTTCCTTCTTTTTGAAAGCTGGGCCATTCTCTACATTGAACAATAGAAAGTGTTGTGTATGTTGTGCCATGTGCTATCAATAGAAAGAGCCAGTGTAATGGTGTAATGGAGGCTAAATCCCACCATTGCCTGGAATCCTGACACTTAGTTTAAGCAGGTTTGGTTGGAGAAAGAGAGGGCGGGGGGGAGAAACAAAGGGAGAACTCAGATTTATTCCACTGATACTCTTTAATCTGGCGTGGAGTGTGGACTTGACTATTCGATCCTCTGAATTTGTAGCCTTTTATCTTTTTTCCTTCTTTAATTTATTCATCTCAAATTTGTTGTGCTTCCTGTTAGTCCCTGTGTCGGATATTTCAATGGTCTTTCAGCTGTATCAGTCTGCCTGGTCATTCTCTTTCATCTCCGTTCTTGTGCTTTATGCTCTGCTTCAATTTTTTTTTTAAACAAAAAGAGAGGAAAATCTTAGGAACAAATCATTCACTGACAAGCTTTTTTTTTTAAACATTTTTAACTTGTAGCATTGCCAGGAGTCTATCACGAACATAGATAAAACGGAGTATAGACAGTTTTGAAGGAACTGGGAAGTTAATCATTCTGATCCTGGTATTTTAAATTGATTGCATGGAATTGTTGTGCAAAAGTAGATCATTAGCTCATTGGAACTTCCTGAAAGTATGGTCAGGTCGTTCTTTTCCTTAAAATCTGTAGACTTATTTAGATGAGAGAACTGTACAAGCTAAGCTAGCAGAGCCGAGGTGCATTTGAGACTCAAAGGCAGGGAGGTGCTTTGAAGTGTGCCGGGAACCCGTGTGTGGTACTCTTTGAAGTGGCTGTGTCTCTTCCTGAGATTACACTGCAGCTGCAGAAGGCAGCTGCATCACAATCCCAGGAGTAAGTGTGTTTGATGTAAAGGTGCCTATATGCTCTGAAGGACATTTTTTTTTTTTTGCTTTTGAATATGAAAATCTTAGGAACAAACCATTCACTGACAAGCTTTTCTTAACATTTTTAACTTGTAGCATCACCAGGAGTCTATCACGAACATAGATAGAATTATTTATTTTATTTATTTCCCTTTATTTGTATGCTGCCCTTTTCCCTGGGGGGACTCAGGGCGGCTCACAGTTCAAAAAAAAGGGGGGGGGGAGGACAAACAATTTCTAACATACAGACAATACATCATTATTAAAAACGCAACAGTCACACAATTCGAGTGGGGTTAGAATCTTAACCCCAGGCCAGCCGGGACAGCCAGATCTTTAGAGCGGCGCAGAAGGACTGGAGGGTGGTGAGGGTCCGAATCTCCACGGGGAGTTCGTTCCAGAGGGTCGGAGCAGCCACCGAGAAGGCTCTCCTCCGGGTAGTTGCCAGTCTACACTGGCTAGATGATGGAATTCGGAGGAGGCCTAATCTATGCGATCGTAGAACGGAGTATATAGCTCCATTAATAACTTACCTTCTTGTTCCTATGAATGTACATCTGTCTCAGGGGTGGGTTGCTAATCCCGTTCCAACCGGTTCGGTTGGAACGGGGCCGGCGGCGTCCTCGTGCACGCACGCAGTTCACGCATGCGTCTTAGCACCTGCGCGATGCTCCAGCTGCTCGTGGAGAATCACGCAGGCGCTGTATGTGCCACGCGCCTGTGTGGAAGCGCAGAAGCCTTCAAAGACCGGTAAGGAGCGCGGGCGGACGGGTGGGCCCTTCGCCGTTCCTGGAAGTTACTTACTTCCGGGTTCGCCGACCAACCGGTTTGCGGGGACCGCCGCGAACCGGTTGAAACCCACCCCTGATCTGTCTACATGTAGAAGTGGAGATATGGTGGAAAGACTGAAATCCTATTGTTTATACTGCCTTTACTGGATATGTGCCCAGGTTCGCCTGGTGCACCAGTTGCGGCCCTATCTGGACCGGGAAGCACTTTGAATGGTCACTCATGCCCTCGTCACCTCCAAGCTCGATTACTGTAATGCGCTTTACATGGGGCTGCCCTTGAAAAGTGTTCGGAGACTACAGTTAGTCCAGAACGCAGCCGCGCGAGTGATTATGGGTGTACCTAGATACACCCATATTACACCTATCCTCCGCGAGCTGCACTGGCTACCGATTGGTCTCTGCACACACTTCAAGGTGCTGGTCATCACCTTTAAAACCCTACGTGGCCTAGGACCTGGATACCTGGGAGACCGCCTCCTGCCACATACCTCCCAACGACCGATAAGAACTCACAGACTGGGCCTTCTCCAGGTGCCGTCGACTGGACAATGCCGGCTGGCGGCTCCTCGGAGGAGGGTCTTCTCTGTAGCTGCTCCAACCCTGTGGAACAACCTACCCGTAGAGATCCGGAGCCTCCCCACTCTCTCGGCCTTCTGAAAAGCCACTAAAACCTGGCTATTCCGGCAGGCCTGGGGCTGCTGACTTCAGGAATGAGGTCCAGCCCCACCCAGACTGAGTGTATGGTGCGTTCCTTCTTTTAAATTGTTTCTTTTTAAATTGTTCTTTATTTTAACTCCTATATTAACTTTTTCTGTAAGCCGCCCGGAGTCCTACGGGATTGGGCAGCATATAAATCTATTAAAAGTTAAAGTTAAAGTATTGGATGTAACATCATCAAAGAGTTGTTTTTTGTGAATTATCTAGGGGGGGGGGAAATCCCAATCAGATTAATAAATAAACAAGTTCATACACAGTACATCTCGGGCAGTTAGTACAGAGGTGATATGCTGCCGATTCACACCTATTCAGGCGAACCAGTAGTGGCGATGGTGCGAGGCTCTGCCCACTCACCCAGATATCATCACAGACCTTCTGTACATGCGTGCCCCGGGCGCACAAAGTGAGCGCTTCCGCTGCCAAACTGGTAGTGAAGATAATAGGAGTATCTTCAAGGAGCCAAGGTGGCGCAGTGGTTAGAGTGCAGTACTGCAGACCACTTCAGCTGACTGTTATCTGCAGTTCAGCGGTTCTAATCTCACCGGCTCAAGGTTGACTCAGCCTTCCATCCTTCCGAGGTGGGTGAAATGAGGACCCAGACTGTGGGGGCGATATGCTGACTCTGTAAACCACTTAGAGAGGGCGGAAAGCCCTATGAAGCGGTATATAAGTCTAACTGATATTGCTATTGCTATAATAGGATACCATTACTTAGTATAAAGAAATTTATCCTGAATTCTATGATAGATCCATCTATGTGGACTGTACTGTAACACAAATTAAGGGTTCTTATAAGCCAAGTCATCTCAGGAAAATGTATACCGGATTTTAAAATCACGTATATTAGAACTGTGCGATGTCTCAGATTGAATTGAAAAGACATCTACAGTAGCTGAAAATAGATGTGGCTTCATTAATAAGATGCAACCCAGTGTTGCATTCCCTGGTGTGCTTCGGATGATTATTTGTCTACTCAGTGCCAAGACTGAATGACTGAGTCTTCTTCATATCATGCATAGATCTGAGACAGTAGTGACAGATAGCTTGGTGGATCAAGACTTTTAGCCTTTATCTCTGAGGTAACAGGGTAGTGTAGGAAGTTATATCACCCAGCCCTCTCCCAGAAAAATGAAATATCCTAGGGAATATTGAAAAGGCAGAATATTTCTCTGGATGTGAAAAGAAAGAAACATGTTTTAAAAGACAGAATAGCTTCCAGCCCATCCCCACTTTGTCAATGGGCCATCAA